>NW_028278648.1:0-189289 GCF_059751315.1 Micrasema longulum
TGTGAGTCCGAGACACTAGCCACGGGACCACAACCCGATATATTCCTTCAATTCTTTCATCTGTTGATGTTTGTGAAGTTAAAGAGCTGAAACTTTTATTTATGCGGGTGAGATTCATCTAATTGAATTATTTTGAATTATTATTGAATTATCATTGAATTATTATATTTATTGAAGTCATATATATTTTATTAATGTGTTTATTTTAACACTTTATATGCATATACAGTTTATATACATATAAGGGCGGGCATATTGCTTTAAGGCAATTTCTGCCTGCCTACCCAAACCGTTTAGAAAATTACAAGTACACGGACATATTGAATCTTACAATTTTAGACAAAAATTAAAAACGAAGATTAAGAAAATAAAAACACAGAAAAAAATTAACACTTTACTATGAAGAGAGGGGAGGGGATGGGAAAGAAAGAAGAAGAATAAAGGAACAACTTAAATATTTAGATAGTGACATTTCAATCTTGACTTAAATGTAAATAAGGAAGGGGAGTAGGAGGGACCCAGAAATTCCATAATAAATTACCTGATCCATAGTTGGTTGCGATCGGTGTGGAGGTCGCAACAGACCTCGTGTCCTGTAAGGCCATTTGGAGGCCGGCCGTAGTCCGCTGAGGCCCCTGCAAAAAAAAGTTTTTTTCAACAATATTTTGAATTTGTACAAATTTTTGTGGGCAGGGTATGATACAGGGTATTCCAAGGGTATGAATTATTTATAACATCCTGCATGTAGCAGTGGCGAGCCGTGATTTATTTTATAGGTAATCTATTAAAAATGTTCATTAATTTGTACTACATATAAGTACTTACATAACATGTAAGTAATGTAATTATAAATGACTATTTTTTTGTAATTCTGTGAAAATCAACTCAAATAACAATTATTATTAACCACGCGATAAACGTAGTTTTATTCTACACTATTTTAATACAATACTTGCACAAAAGTTTATTAACAAATACCACAATGACATTCCGCAGATATTTCCATTATGATCTGTCATTGACAGTACTGTCGAGACTTGAGCACTGGCCGATTTCTTTTAAAATGAATAATGCCTAAAACGGCCACTGCGAACGCCACCTGTCCTATGTGATACATAATATGTCAACGGTATCCCATCAAAGAAAAATAGTCCTTCGGAAATAATGTTCGAAATACTAGTTTCCAAATACAGAATCTCCTAAAGATATTTGTAATCTGCAAGTTTGTTTTAGTACTAAAAAAGCCGACTTGGGTTAAAGACGAAAAATACAGTGTACTTTTTTGTATGGAAGAATAAGCTGAGGTAATCGGCTAGTTTCGTCGTTCAGTAAGAATGGGCTGGGCGCGCTTCATAGATATTTTTTTGTAGAAAGATATAAACGGTGATTTATAATAAATGACAATTACTTTATTTTTTTCCCATAAACATGGTTACTATAATTTATTATTATTTCAAGTCAAATATAATGGTAAGCTGTGCATAATCGCTTACTTTGACGATTCGCCCCGGGCATGTAGGAGATTAAATAGTTTCGACAAGAGTAACATCATATATTAATGCTGTAGTCAATTTTTGGTATTTTAAAACTGGGTTTTTTTTAAATTGCGCAATAATAAAAAAACATGCATAAGATAAAAACAATAATTTTCAAAGGCATTTCTGTTAAAAAATGTACTTAAAAGTTTTATATGACTAAAATATAATTACTTTTCGACCGACAGATTACACAATTTCAAATTTAGTACCAAACTTTGGTTAACAAATTACAACAGAGATGAAGAACATTTTTGGGGAATATGAAAGTATGGGCATTTACAGGGCTTATGGCCCCGTCACTGGCTGGTTCAAGCGGCCACTTCACACACTGTGGAGAAAATCCAACCGGCTTGTAAACATTTGGACACACTCAAAACATTGTTGATAACCGGTAAAAGAAGGAGTATAAAAATAGGAAAAATATTTTTAGGCGTTGCCTAGTAGGTGATTTGGTTCAGCCGGATGAATCTCACCCGCGAGATAAAGGTTTCAGCTCTTTTACTTCACAAAAGTCAACAGATGGAAGAGTTAATTTATTTATTTATTAATAGACATTGTCCATTTTTACAATTTGTAGGGTTTTAATATTACAATAAAATAATAGTTTAAAACATTTAAAAAAAAAGAAAGAAGCATTGACAAACATAAGGGACATCGAGACAAGATCTGGACTATTTATTTTGTGCTCGTTTAAATCGCTGTAAACTTAAACCAAAAAAGTCCAGATGATCTTGTCTCGAGTTAACAATACAACAAAGTCGGGACATTGGAGAATTAAGACCATAGTTTGTTCTATGCCGATCGATTACAGGACTTCATTGTTTCTCAATCTACGAGTCGGAATATTGAATTTGACTTGTCCCAGTAATGATGGCACATTGATTATACCATTTAGTATGCCGAACATATGTATGGAGTCAATATTAGTTCTACGTTTTTGTAGACTAGAAATATTTAACATGAACTTAATATCAGCATAAGAGTTGAGGAAATGGGGATGTTTAAGTATGGGCAGAATGGTGAATGATACACAGTGTGTAAAGTGGCCACTTAAACTAGCCAATGACAGGTCATAAGCCCTGTAAATGCCTTGAGTTCCATATACCCTTCTCAAAAATGTTTTCCCTCTCTGTTGCAACCAATTTTAATTCAGTCGGTCCCGTCTTCCTCGTAATAATTAAGTTTAACAGTATTTTCAGTATGTCCAAATGTTTGGACAGGCTGGAGTAGTTTTTATTATCTTTGTAAAGTAAGAAGTGCTCGCACGCACCTTCGTCTGAAACACCCGCCCCTCGTCGTCGAGCAGCTTCTCCCGCTCGCGCGCGTCCGCCGCGTCCCCGGCCCGGTCGACGGCGTCGAGGTCCGCGGCGTCGAAGCAGAACACGGCGGGGCTCTCGCAGGCGGAGCGCGGGCGGCCGGCCCCCGCCCCCGCCCTCGCGTCGCGCTCCCGGTCGTCGCGGCGCTCGGCCCTCGGGCGCCTGTCGGGCGAGCGGAGCGAGACGCCGGCCGGCGTCGGCGGCAGGGCTGTCGCGCCCTCCGGCGACGTCATAGCTGGAGCGAAACGCGTCAGACCACCCGGCCACTCGCACTCATCTTATACTTGACACCTGAAAAAACACACATTATTACTATATTTTCAAGCGTGTGTCGACAAAAGACTGGATTTCTTAATAAAATACTCATGTGATCTTTTTATATACAAACCTTGTAACAAATATTCCACAAATCACAACTTATGACACCAAAGCAATGAGGTAGTTCAGTGGTTTTTTTTGAATTTTTTATTTGTTAATAGACTGTTAAACTAAGTCAAAATTTTTTTTTTTAATTTTTATGTATCGTATTATCGGCGCTACGATTTTTCAAAGTTTTGTATTTCTGAAATAACTGAAATAAATTAGCCGACAGAACCTCAAGGGGGCTCTACAAAGTGATTATATAAAGATATAAATTTAATTTTAACTTTTTAATTAAAATTTTTAATTAAACTTCATCTCTGTTGTAATATGTTTATCTATCTATATATATATATATATATATATAAATGAATCGCCGTGTTGTGTCTCGCAAAAACTCGAAAATGGCTTGACAGATTTACGTGCGGTTTTTTGCAAAATTTTCAAATTTACATACTCAAGGTTTACAAATAATAACATCTTCTATATATTGAGTAGAAAAAAGTTAGAAGCATGTTTGTGTTTTCATCGATTTTCCAGAGTTGCATTCGACTGAAATGCATATTCTAAAAAAATTAAAGAATGTTATTTTTTTGTAAATTAAAAAAGTTTGTATTTTAACGTTTACAAACATAAATTATATCAGTTCTGTAAGAATAACCTATAATTGAACTGTCATCGTTCGTCAAAAACATTTTACATTTCATGTATATTTTATTCTTGTTTAGCGAATCTTTGTTTTTGAAAACTCACTAAAGTATTCATTCATACTGATACTAAGGATTAAAATGTCAAATTGTAATATTATAATAATAATTATCGATAACTTATATAGCGCCATTTTCGTAATATAATACCTCTAGGGTGCTTTACAAAGTGATTATATAAAGATATAAATTTTATTTTAACTTTTTAATTTAAGAAAAATAACTAACTTTGTCACCACATGCTAAGAATTTATTCAAATGATTTAGAGAACAAGTGGGTTTTAAGTTTCTTCCGAAACATCACTTCACTCTCACAGCCTCGCGCCTCTGCTGGGAGAGCATTCCATGCCGTAGGGCTTGCGACCGCAAATGCGCGTTAGCCGAATTTAATGCGCTGTTTGCGTAGAGGTATAATAAATTTTCCTTTCGAAGTAGATGTAGCTGATCTGAGCGTGAGACGGCTGTCAGCTAGTTCATCTGGAATGCAGAGTTCCCTTAGATATTCCGGAGTAGTTGTGCAGTGACTTATACTATTTTTAAAATTTATATATTATTTATCACGCTATTTATTGCATTTAGCCGGTGGTTGGCGAGCCAAATGTCAAGAAAAGCAGTCGCCATAATAATTGTAATTTAATTTTCACTTTTTTGTATTAGATGCTCCTTACTATTTTGCAAATGCAATATATTGTAAACTTATAATTAGAAATCAAACACTGATTTGAGTCTACTGAACACTTTATTTTATTTTTTCAAATATAAACATATAAAAATAAAAACTTCGTGACAATTGTTTCGACAATCGTTCTATATAAGGACATTCAATCCAAATAATCTTCACATTCGTTTGAAAATGCCCTAATAAGGCGAAACAATTGTCACGAAGTTTTTATTTTTATATGTTTATATTTGTAAAAATAAAATAAAGTGTTCAGTAGACTAAAATCAGTGTTTGATTTCTAATTATAAGTTTAAATATGGAGTTCTACAAAATAAACACCAAATCAATCAAGCAATATATTGTATTATTTTTTAAAGCAAACGCCGATTTTTCGCCTGTGAACTGTATTTATTTACGAGGAAAACAAAAAAGAAACCGACACGCGTTATGACCGCGATAACTTAAGCATGTTCATTGTGATTGCTCAAATGCTTAGCATGTTTTTAAGCACGTTGAAAGTTGTTTGTGATTGAGCTACTGGAAAGCCGTCGATGACAATCTTTCGAGTTTATTCGGCGGAATCAAGGGGCTGGATTGACATGGGAAGAAGCGAGAGTGCGGGCTGGCGCTAGGGTCTCCTGGAGGCAACTGGTGATGTCCACATGCTCCACTTAGGAGCGGATGTACAAAAGATTATTAACAAAAAATGTCTCGAACAAATATGCTACTTTGGCACCGGAGGATTAACTGTTTACATACAAATTCAGAAGGTTTTTCTCAATAACGCGTCGATTGGTTTAAATAAATAATACGTCAAATCAACTCACTCTATAGTTGTAAGCCGACGGTTTAGATCGTCGAAACTCCGGCCGAAAACACCGCCCAACTTACTAATTAATCTCTGCCCGTAAATCTCATACATCATCAAACGAGATTGTTGACGACATGTTTTCGTGTCAGCGGGATGTGGCTGCCGTTCGCGAATTGCCAGCAATTCGGCGATTACGCCGGCAACGTGCGTCTGATGAATTAAAATCAGATGCACAAGAGGTATTTCGTCAAATTTGTCCTTGTTATATCCGTTTTGCGTGGAGAACGAGCGCGGTTAGAACAAATTAGCGGCCGATACTCCGCAGTGACATCTGAACAAAAAACAAGAAACAAGATAACCATAGATTGAATTGATACGTATTGAGACGTCATTCGGACGAGAATTATCTGACGCATAATCGTTCTATTCATTCGAATGAAAGTTCGAATGAAGAATTAGTTTGTTTTTTTATTATACACGTTATTTTTTATTATACATATTTTTTATAGATTCCCTGTTATTAAATATGTATACTAATTTTATGCAATAAATTAACAAATAAAAAAATGTTAGTCGGCCTGGTGGTGTAATGGTCAGCGCGTTTGCCTACCATGCAAGAGGTCTCAGGTTCGATTCCCGACATGGTTGTTATGAAATATTTATTTAAAAGGGTGTTTTGACACTATAATAAATCGGGTTGTGGTCCCGTGGATAGTGTCTCGGACTCACGGCTCAAAGGCCCGTGGTTTGAATCCCACTCTACTCCAACTTGATTCCCATTTTCTAATAGTGAGTTATTTACAGCTCATTGAAACTGGCCCTCAAAATTAAGTATTTGGGTAGAACATAAGAAAACAAATATTTCTTTAAAAAAAAATAGTCCCTGGACTAGTATCTGAAGCGTAAGACTGAACATCTTACCTTCACATGAAGGCAAGATGATAATTTTTTTTTAGATACGCTGCGATTGGTGTACCAATGCAGTGCCCTATGCACCATTAGGTGCCGAAAAGGAATGATAATGAAATTATTATTTTAATTAAATTACAAATTTTAGATACATGATATTGTTAAATCACTCATATTGTCATAATTGTAGAACAACGACGGATGTGCGAAAAATGCAACAGTGACATTCTTTTATATTTGGCATTGAAAATGTTTTACAGAAACTTTGTAATCCAGGCTTGAAAAAATTTATTTATACGTAACTAATCCAAGTGTCAAAAAATGTACATTTGTCGAGTTGCGACGTAAGGTGACAAAAAAATGAAACCCCTTTCATGTAAAGTTGAAGAAAATTACATTTTGTTTTATTTATTTATACATTTTATCATATTACATTTTTTTTATTTACACTTTGTCTGGAGAATACAGCTGGATAACAAGCGAAGCACAAACACTAACTTACTATTTTCTAGCGAGCCGGGACATGAAATTGAATTATTGTGCGACTGTGGAATTGTGTATTGATAAATGAATAAACTATTCAATAATTTGTTTGTACAGTGGTTGGTGCATTTGCCTACCATTCTTGAGGTCCTGGGTTTGAAAAATTGGCAAAATGCTGGTCATAAGCCCTGTAAATGCATAGACTTCCGTATTCCCTTCCCTAAAATGTTCTCCATCTTTGTAGTAATTTGTTGATCTTGTGACTCCCTAGGGGGTGAAATCCAGTTTTTTGTCTACATACATTTGGACAGACTAAAAATATTGTAAAAAAAAAAAGTGGTTGAATAATGTATTTATGTATGTGTTTTTCAAGTTTTGAATGTGGTTCTATTTCACATTCAAAACTGTATTCTCCATCCGCCCGGACAATCATAACACCCGATTAAAACAAGTTTATTATTGACATATTGTAATGTTTGTATAAATTAAGACATGAAAAAATATAATTTGAGGTTAAAGTAAATTACCAATTATATATTCATATCTTATAGCAGCACGAATGTTTAAAAAAAAAGTATTGCATACAATTAATCGATAGTGTCTTTCTCAATATGTTATTCTCATTTTCGTTTAGGAGTTATTCGATTGCTTCTATAACATACCCGTTATTGTAAGAGTCGTTTTGTGCGTAATATTTTTTCTGTAATCGGGGTAGGTTGATTAATTATTTAATTTCTAATCGACATCCACATAAATAGTATTGGAAATCTATCCTCACGTGATGGTGCCTTGGATATTTAATATTTAACGAGTGGAAAGCATAAAAGCCATTTGGGAGTTCGGAATAGTTTTTATATTAGCAAGAAAAGCCGGCTATCGTCATATCAGATTGAAAAATTGGGGTAAAGAAAATTGCAAGTACTTATATAATTAATATGCCAAAATTATCCGTTTTATTGGGTAAACTAACAGTACCGCGAAACCGTCCAATTTTGCCCAAAAAGTCTAATATATAATCAACCTTTAAAAAAATATATTTCCATTTGATTTTGGTAAATTTGGTACATTAAGGACGAAAGTAGATTTATGTCATTAACTTCCCTCAGATGCTTTAGTCACTAAATTTACTCAGTGGCTTGTCAAAACCTGTCAAAATGCGCGTGTAATTTGTTGCGGGCCAATTACGACTCTGTGTTTTTTAATACACTGCTCGATAGCAAAAACAAAGGTAAGTTTTTCTTGTTGCATAATATAGACAAAGATATTTAGATCATTTCCTGTTTATATCATGTGCTGTCAGTAGCTTAAATCAAGAATGAGGAACTTCAGCCCTACGGGAAATTGGATACAAAAAATGTTTTCTTGCGCGGAGTAAAAATTAGAGCTTTAAATTGTACCTCAAAGTTTCCTGAAAATGTACGGAAAAAATAATAATAAACATTTTAATAAAAACGCACTGCTTTGAATGACGTCACTGGTTCATGTGAATCAACCTATGATCTGAGAGCTATGGAAGATTTCCGGTCTGCTTGTCGCTTCTGGACCAATGGGAAGAACTGAATGAGAATAAGCGGAAATGAACCTCTGACGTTACACGCGGAGTTATTTCAGAAATACAAAACTTTAAAAAATCGTAGCGCTGATAATACGATATATAAAAATTGTAAAAAAAAATTTTTGACTTAGTTTAATAGTCTTTTAACAAATAATAAAATTAAAAAAAACAACTGAACTTCCTCATTATGACGATGGGCAAATTAAAAGGCATAAGTTGAACCTCTGGGTTGTCAATTTTTCCCAAACGAAAAAAATTGTTTGGGTTGTCACTTTCTTATTTTAATAATTAGTAAAAATTAAATTAAAACTATTACGAAGGTTTTGCACATATTAGGTATTTTAGATTTTCAAAAATATTATCATTATTGTGGATATTTAAATTTAATTCTTATTTGCCTTTCTCAATTCATTTGATAATGTGTTTTTATATTCCCTATTTTGCTTTTTAATAGATTCTGAATTATTTCTCATTTTTTGTATGGTATACAATTTGTTTCCATATTAAATTATTTTCGTTATATTTGGAGTCAACCAGCCTCAATTATTATCCACCCTAAAACGATATTTTTTCTCTTTCGTAGGTATGGACTTAGATTCCGAAATAATTTATATTATTTTTTTTAATTGATGTCATCTAGTTTTAACCTTCTCAGTTGTTCGTTAACTATATTCCTGAAACAGTTATTATTTCTCACAACATATGTATAAGTATTATATACCTTTTTCGGGTGATACCGTGTATGTTGGATTTGATCCGACGTTTCGGCTACCATTGCAGGAGCCATCTTCAGGGAAAGCTCAGTGTTTTATAAAGAAATGTATATGTTTATTTACTAGTAATTTGTACCGTGTCACAGTCAGCAGTAGGCACATTTCTAGTTTTGTAGGAAAGAATAATTATGTTTATGTACTAGTAATTTGTACTGTGTCGCAGCCGGCAGTAGGCACATATCCATTCGTTTTTGTCATATGTAGTGCTGGGAACCATGTTTATAAAACACACAGTTTTCCCTGAAGATGGCTCCTGCAATGGTAGCCGAAACGTCGGATCAAATCCAACATACACGGTATCACCCAAAAAAGATACATAATATTGATAACAGTAACCGTGAAAACCTTCGCACCTATATGTATAAGTATTTACCATTTCGAAAAATGTGTGTACCTACCTGATATTAAAAAATGTCATTTACGTAATTAAGACAAGGAGTATTGGTATGTGTACTTGAATAAATAATTTCTTTAAATATACAAGATTTATTAATTTTTCTTAAGTTATTAACCAGATTTTGACAACCCTAAGGCCTATAAATTGCTTGTATGAAAACAAATAAAGTTTGGCGACTAAATTTGCCCAATTGTTTTTCAACGAATATTTTATTAGTTAGCTATTGAAAATATGCTCAAACGACAATTTTGCCCTTGAATTAATAATTTAAGAAAGTAGTTCTTAGACAAGAACGTCGTATGAGCTACAGTTCAACAAATAATGGTTGCGGGCAAAAATGGAGGAACATGCAGGTAATTTTGCCCGCCATCAAAATTTTAAATTGCTTGAAATCGCATTTAAATATGACTGAATTTACAATTGTAACCCAATTCAATAAACACCAAGGTCATTCTTCGTAATTAAAAAGTAAAGCACCACATACATTTTTTTGGAGATAATCTTAATATATTTCTTACTATAATTGAGTGAATTTCTAGAAAACATAACTCAATTATCATTTCAATTATGCTTTTATATATATATATGTTCTTTATCTGTTGATTTAAATCATGCTCTTATTTTGTGTTTTTTATTTTATTTTTAATACTACCATATTATACTATTATTTTGTTGATTTTAATGATACCACTATTTTGGATATTTGATCATGTGTGATTCTTGATTTGTATAATTTATATTTTAAAAATTATTTCTGAATATCTTTTTTGCATTGTATTCTTTGGAATTTGATTATTTATTACATTTACCTTTTTTTCTAGATTGTGATTCTATGTCATTATAATTTGATCTAATTAATTTTACTATGTATTTTTATTGTTATTTATTGTGGCTTGACACGGGCATAGCCTAAAAAGCCTTAATAAGTTCATAAATATTTAATTTTGTAATTTCGAATGAATAAATAAATACATAAATAAATCAACATAATTGCAAAAAAGCGGGCAAAATTGGACGGTTTCGCGGTACATACAAAAATATTGACAATTTCTATGTGTATTAGTGTAGGATATTCGTAGGACACCATGCACACACCCTCGAAATTGTTTACACCTAAGACAATAATTTAAATTATGTCAAATATATCAAATGAAAAAAATTGTCGAGATCGAATTGCATTTTCGCGCAGTCAGTGAGAGATTTAACACGGGCGTAATTACAATATTCAAAACATTTGTTTATGACATAAGTATTTGCAACGAACATTGACCTACCCGGTGTACCTAAAAAGATTTTTGATCTCGACCATCTGACTCCATCAAACAAGAAGCTTTTTATAGGCTGTAAATTGTTGTGTAATTCTTTAAAGTTCAAATATATGTATATGGCAGCGGCGAACGGTGACTTTTTTATGGGTAAGCTTTAATTTTTTTCATAATTTGTACCTGCATGTACATACATACATATAAGTAATCTAGCAAATGAGAGTTAATTAACTCACAATTTTTTATTTATTTTTATTTGTATCCCTACAGAGATGAGGTAGAATTTTTCATCAGCCGAGTTAATTTAACTCGGCTGATGAGTCTTAACTACATAAAATAAAGTAATCTGCTAATTAAATACTTAACTTCAATATCAATGCATAGATGGCGCTTCCAACTCGCTTGTGGATGGGTTCTTGATTCGTAGCATATATACAAAAACCAAAAATGTTACCTGGTGTGGATATTCGCTAAATAAGCGTAATGGGGAATGTTGTAGTACCTACATAAAGTGGCCACTTAACCCAGCCAATGACAGATCATAAGCCCTGTAAACGCTCGAATATCCATAATCCTGAACCTTGAATTTGAAAAAAATTCTACCTCATCTCTGTAGGGATATAAATAAAAATATATACCTACTCCCGTCTTGGGAGAAAATCCAGATTTGTGTGCAGGTGCACGAACCAAAAAATGTTAAACTCACAAATTAAACATTCCAATACAAAATGTGAATTATGACTACCGTAAAACGCTGCAACTTTGCCGCAATTTTGACTTTTTTTGTAGATATCTCTGAACCTATTTATTATTATGGCTGTTAATGCGTTTTAGATGGAAGACGGACCTAATGCCTAGCCGTATAAGTTCCAAATCCTTTTAAATCTTGCAAGTTTTCCTAATTACATGCATTCAAAGTCGTAGGCAAAGTTGTGTGCAAAAGGCGCAACTTTGCCTCGAAGAATACCTCAGTAAATATAATGTTTCTCTTTATAGTATTTTTTTTCCATATGCAAGAGTCGCTGTGCTTGACCCCGGCAGTCAAATTATTGCCATTAAGGAAATAGATTTTTATTCACAGCTAATGGGGAAAGTTGTAGCAGGTACCACAAACTTCCCATACAAACATGTCGGTAAGTGTAGGGTTGTGCCAAAAAAAGATTTTTTTTTTCCACTTTTATTTCTATTTTTTCCTAAGTTAAACAAATAATCAGAAGTAAATCTAAATAAAGTTGGTAACAGTAGGTATTAATATCAGTCTATTATATCTATAATAATAGGTAGTCTTCTCTCTCAAACCTAAAGTTACTTTTTAGGCAGGTAATTAAAATTTCAGCAACACAAAGTAGGAACAATATTAAAAGCTATGACACTAAACAAACATACGTAAAAAATAAAACGAAAAACAAAAATAGCTAACTGTTTAACCAACATCGTTACTTTTTACTTTTAGAAACCACTAAGAATATATTTTAAAAAACTAGATATGCTTAAAACCAAACAAGCTAATAATAGTCTTATTTTGCTGAAAATACCGTTAAGTATAAAATTAGCATGTTATAACAAAATATCCTATTTGTGAATAGGAACATTATTATATTACTAACTTTAGGTACGGAAACTATAAAATCAAATATTTTGGTACATCTTTAGGTACCCAAAAGAAAAGAAATATTTTCAAAAAATCTCAAACAAAATACAAAATTATTAAAATAATTACTCAAAATACGATAAGGGAAATATTTCGACAGATTGACCAAGACGATTGTGAAAATATTCGTCTGATTTATTAGTTAGGTAAGTAATACCATTTTTACTTATTGGATGTTATACTTATTAAGATTTAAATGAAATATGAAATGTCCTCGTCGGGAAATTTGGGGATCAGGTAATACTGCAATAACATCTTTTAAATCTTGTACAGCACATACATCTTCAATACTAGGGTAGATGAAGACTGATCCCTTATCACGCTTAGAATTTTTGACTTTTCGTGTAAATTTCACTGTGGGAATTTTTTCATTTATTGATAAAACCTTCCCTACAAAGTGCTTAGTGCTCTTTTTCGCAGCGAATTTAGCTATTATCCAGCTGTTTTCTTGAAATTCATGACAATCTTTCACGTCAACATTAATGTCACTCAGTTCGAAAGGGGATATTATGCTTTCTTGTTCAAAGTCTTCTTGTTCTTGTAAATATGACGCAATATAAGTATCAAAATTTTCGTAGTCGGAGTCGTCTGCAGCATGAAAAGAAGTTTCCGACACCGGGCTTGAGTCGCTGTTGTACACATGTTTCTTTTGTTTTCTTATTTTGGATGATTGGCCTTGAGAAGTTCTTTTTCGTTTAGTCATTTGTGTATTTATATCTCGTAAAACGTTTTTTTTGGGGGAAGCTTCTTTTAAAACTATATTAGACGTAATTATTATCTTCGGTTTTTTATTCTTGTTCGGGGAGTCATTTTTAGGTACATTAACTATTTTCAAATCCAGGCATTCTGGTGTGTCAACCCAAAACGGAGTATTCATTTCTGAATTCTTTGTTAAATTCCTCAGCCAATGTACGAATTTATTTGAAACTGTCGCCAAAGGCTGCATGTAAACGTTTATGGCACTTATGGAAAGCTTGCAAAGACTGTCAGGACTTTTAGTTTCAGGACACTTTATTTCCTTCTTCTTGACATATGTTATTTTCAACGGTCCTGGTAAACTTGAGTCTTTTTTCTCTTTTTGTGTATTTATTTTCGTAACCTTCTTTATTTTTTTAGCTTTAGCTAGCTCTTCTGCTTGTTCAGTTGAAATAGATTTACCAGGTATGACTGGAAGCTTGCTGTTTTTGCCTGTTTTTATTGGTTGTGATTGTCTATTTTGCTGTAAAAACTCCAAAAGGCTAGCATCAAATTGACGAAAATTTTCTTCTTGTAGTGTTGGCATTTTTAATGTCACTCTTAAGGGATTGAAAGGAAATATTCCGGATCCTTCAAATCCTTTACATATGTTGATCTCTTTTGTAATGTTTATTTTTGACATTAGCTCCTGCAGTAGCTGCGGGAAATGACATTTGTTGGTTGTGCTTGTAGTGATGTGTGCAGCTTTATAATTTGTTGAAATTTCACGCCAATGTCGTTTCATTGGTCCAAAAAATGCCACGTCTAGTGGTTGAGTAAGGTGTGTAGCATTTTTTGGAAGAAAAGTAAATCTAATGTTTTGACTTTGACATATTTGAATTGTCTCGACACTTAGGTGAGATGCCAAGTTATCGCCGATAATAAGTTTTACGCCGTCACGAGAGTCTGCCCATGGCATAACTATAGTCTTGAACCAATCATCAAAACAAATCATATCGAACCATCCAGATTTGGTGCGATTATACCTAGCATCTTTTGGACCATTTTCACACCACTTGGACCACAAATGATCTGCTTTGTAAACCACATAAGGTGGTAGGCAAATTCCGTCAGCAGTTCCGCTGAACATGATTGATACTGAGCTTTTGCTTGCATTAATTACCCTTTCTGGGTGTTTTGTGCCTCTTTTGAAAATACATTTTTTAGATCCGGGGTCGTCACTTAAATTTGTCTCATCAAAATTGAGAATATTACTGGTGGGAACATCTTTAAGAGAAATTTTCAAATTTCTGTAGTATTCGTCCATTTCCTCTACTGTTTTTGCAGCACGGCTTCGTTTTATATTTTGTGTTGCCCTTTGTGAAAAATTGTGTCGTTTTAAGAAAAAACGGGCCCAGCGTTCACCAGGCATTTTTCCTTTAAAAAGAGCAGATTTTCCACTTTTTAAAAGGTAGTTGTAAACTACAATACGCAAATCTAAAAGAGAAAGAGGACAACCAAATTCTGCTGAAATATTCACCACGTCCGCTATGTGAGCTTCTTCCTCAGTTGAAAACTCTGTAGGTCGACCAAATGGTTTATTATGTACGCTTTTGACTTTGTTGCTAATTGTCCGACGTGGGATCCCAAACTGCTTTTCTGCTTCGTATGATGAAATAATTTTTCTTCGAACGAGATCTACAGCAACTTCCAGCATTTCCTTCGAGTAATCAGAATAACTACGAGCTCCTACTCTACGCCTTCTTCGCTGTTGATTGTTTGCCATTTTTCACATAACTGCAATAGAATTAAGATTTCCATAATTTTTAGTATTCAATTTGTCCTCGAAATATCGTTTTATCAATAGATTTGAGATATTTTGTAAACTTATTATAACGATCATCGATAGAGATAAACTTTGAATTAAGTTATGTTTCGAACACTTATATAAGTAGTGTGTCATATTTAAATCATAATTAAAAGTTTATTTGTATTACTAGAAATAAACGAAAAAAACTTTATCCGGGTAAATTATATAAAGTCAAATAAATTCAAATTTCGTTTAATAAAAAAATTAAATTAAATGAAAAAATCAAATTTAAGATAAAGCACGTTGACTACTAGTGATAACCCTAGAACCAGGCAAAAAGTACAAATCGTGTTTTCAAAACACTGCACAACATTGCCTAGCAAGTTTTTTTGATGAAATCGTGTACTTTTGATAAAAGTATCAAACAATACGAAAAATATACAGTATTTTCTTACCCCGGGACGGTTTTACTTTTCAAAAACACTTTTGGTTTTTCTTGAACTTTAAAAGTTTTAGGAGACCAAAATTTCACGACTCCTCCTGCCGACATTCATCGCTCAACTGAGAGCGCAACAATGGAGTTGGCGTTATGAAAAATAAAAAAGGTGTTGCCAGGACAATGAAAAATTACTACCAAATGGTAAAAAGTGAGAAAAAGCCAATCAAATGCGAAATATCGTAATCGTAACGAAACAGGAAAAGTTGTGGCCGGTAGGAAAAGTTGCAGCGTTTTACGGTATTTATTAACACTGCTCAACCTCACAACACTTTCTGAAAGAAGAACTATTAATGATCTCATTGCTACTACTACTACTACCATCACGCCATTTCCCCGTAGGGGTAGGCAGAGAGAATGGACCGCCACACACGTCCATCCTGGCATACAATCCTAGCCTCTTCCACATTCATACATCTTGTCATACATGCCCTTCGGTTCTGTCTGCTTTTGACATGACCAGACTTAAGATTTTGGTTTATCTGATCATGCCACGTCTTCCTCGGTCGTCCTCGTCTCACGTTGCCGTTCATTTTCGCCATACATACTTGTTTTACCATTCTTTCGTCGTCCATTCGTTCTACGTGACCAAACCATCTCAGAGACCCTTTCTAAATCTTATCAATTATACTTGTCTCAGATTTACACTGTCGCCTGATTTCATCATTCGTAACCCTGTCATGGTTTACCTCTTCGTTCTAATTCCCAAGGCACTCTCTTAATACCCATCCACAATTCCTCTTTCTTCTCTAACTCATATAGTGTCCATGCGGCTCGACTGTGGAATCATCTACTACATTATCTCTGTTTAAATCACGTCTGAAAAAACATCTCCTTTCTCTTCCTTAATCTCTCCTCCTTTCCCTTTTCCTCTTTCCTCTTTTTTCCTTTTTCCATTGAGTAATAGTTTTGATTTAAGGTAATTTATAAACAAATACGTTTATTTCTATTTTTATATATTTTTAGCTTTTTAATCTTTTTTTTCTATTGAATATGTTCTGTAACTTAAATTATAAAAATAAAACTTTTATTTTATCGGTTGGTTGGAAGAAATTGCCATTTGGCAATAAGCCCGCCAATGTACAAAAGTTAAATATTTTTTTTTTTAAAATACATTGATTTCCCACGCATTTCAACCGCGGTCACTCGGCTTTCATCCTTCCTCTGCCAGTTCCATGTTTCACTTCCATACATAAGTGTTGGGACTAAAACTCCGTTGTGCACTGCCAGTTTAGCTTCGATCGACATATATTTATTAGAAATTACTGCGCTTAGTGCTCCGTTCATTTTGTTGCCCGCATTCACTCTTCTTTTGAGTACTTTATCGCTTCATTGCTCCAGTACTTCTTCCAACCGACAAAACACTTCATCGATACCGAGACTGCATAGTGCGTAGGTTAGGCATCACTTATGGAACGGCTGTCTGTCCAATGTGGAAGTTCAGTGGTCTTTTTCAATTTTTTTATTTGTCAATAGACTGTTAAACTAAGTCAAACAATTTTTTTTTAAATTTTTACATATCGTATTACCGGCGCTACGATTTTTTGTATTTCTGAAATAACTTCGCGTGTGACGTCAGAGGTTCATTTCCGCTTATTCTCATTCGGTTCTTCCTATTGGGTCCAGAAGCGACAAGCAGACCGGAAATCTTCCATAGCTCTCAGATCATAGGTTGATTCACATGAACCAGTGACGTCATTTAAAGTAGTGCGTTTTTATCAAAATATTTTTTATTATTTTTTCTGTACATTTTCAAAAAACTTTGCCGTAAAATTTAATGCTCTAATTTTTACCCCGCGTAAGAAAACATTTTTTGTGTCCAATTTCCCGTAGGGCTGAAGTTCCTCATTCTTTACCATCTTATGAGTCCACAATATCATGTTTTTTTGTAGCTGCTCGTCAAACTATTATTGATGAACAAAATAAATAAATAAAAAGGAAACAAATATTCAGTTTCCACTAATAATATTGTAAATATGTCACGCACAAATAGAAAAAAATAAATAAAACAATTTTCAGTTTTAAAAAGCATGATATAATTTCAAACGCTTACGTCAAATAAAATAAAAAATCCAATCAAAACAAAATTAAACCTATTTCAAAAATCGTAAAAAAATAACAAAATTGAGAGTGTGTAATTTGAGACATGTATGATACTTGAATAATAAACAATAATTGAAACGCATATACCTACTATCTTCACAGTCTGTACTTTTCTGTAATAAATTAACTACCGTGGTCGTACCTAAGTATAAAAGAATTAAATTTTCTCCTAATTATTAAACATAACTATCAGTAGAGATTTGAGACTTATGCACCTAATTTGAGACATTTTTTTAATTCATAAATTTCATAAAAAGTACACGTTTTTTGTAAAATTCCAAACATATTTACTTTTACACATCTAGTAAATGTTATCACTGTAACTCTCCAAAAAGACATTTAAGTTTGTAAGTGAAAATTCTTGATGGAAGTTCATTGTAATTTATTATATAAATAAAACACGAGTGATACTTTAATCCACAAATTTGGAATATCCAGTGACCGGTTTCATCGCTTTCGCGACATCTTCGAGACTGGTATCTTTATTAAAAAGTTAAATGTATTTATACAGAACAGAGGTGAGGATACATAATTCAAAGTTATATGTAAGTAAATTAAATAAAGTTATTTTTATCTTAAGGATCATTATCGACAAATTTTCTATGGGTTAACTAATGAATGGATATAATGTTATTTTAATGAGTTTAAGTATTTTATTTATACACCAACAATAAAATAAAATACTTAAACTCATTAAAATAACATTATATCCATTCATTAGTTAACCCATAGAAAATTTGTCGATAATGTAACTTTATTTAATTTACTTACATATAACTTTGAATTATGTATCCTCACCTCTGTTCTGTATAAATACATTTAACTTTTTAATAAAGATACCAGTCTCGAAGATGTCGCGAAAGCGATGAAACCGGTCACTGGATATTCCAAATTTGTGGATTAAAGTATCACTCGTGTTTTATTTATAAAATAAATCTCCAAAAAGAGACTAACTTTTGTGCTTGGAGAGTGACTTACACTGTTGTAGTTGTTTATTTATAAGAGTTTATATAATTTTAAATACGAGTACATAAAAAGAAAAATAAAAACATAGGATATATAAAGAAAAAACATAAAACAATACTACATTCAAACTAATAAAAATTTAATGTTGTTTTTACACGAGTTAAAAAAAATTCTTTAGATGAACTTAAAATTTATTTATTGATATAATATTTTTAATAGTTTTTAGTTCGTTAGGAAGATTATTATAATTTTTTACACCTTTGAATACAAAGCTTTTTTGACCATGACTTGTGTGGAATTTAGGAATTTTAATATTATGTTGGTATCTGAGTGACTTATTCATCTCAAATTCTTTTATTTTTTCTTTTTTATATATTTGTATAGTATAATTTATTTTATAAAGAGTGTTTACTATATGAAGCTTAAATATTTTATGAAGAGTTTCTTTTAGACATAGTCTCAATTTACCCTCCAAAAAAATGGTTTAATTTGTCTGAATTTTTAGTTTCACTCTTCCAACCTACGCCGAAAGTGTCAAACATGGCGTTGACCTGTTTACGGAAAAGTGCCCACGAGATCGTAATATTAAATCGATTAAGATCACTACAGCTTTTTTTACTAATATAGAGTTTTGAGGCATAAATTCAGAAATATATTTGAATTAAAAATATATGTCGATTTCTCCATAAATACTTCTTACTTTCAACAATGTTTGAATATGTCCAAATGCTTGAAGACTAGCTGGATTTCCTTCCTAGGGAATTATT
Organism: Micrasema longulum; assembly: GCF_059751315.1. NCBI lineage: Eukaryota > Metazoa > Arthropoda > Insecta > Trichoptera > Brachycentridae > Micrasema > Micrasema longulum. The sequence goes on from NW_028278648.1 coordinate 19,244, forward strand.
CATGTTTAAATATATTTCAACAGAGAAGTAAAACATTTTTGAGAAGGGAATATGGACGTCTTGCATTCACAGGGCTAACGACCTCTCATTTACTCAATTCAATTCAATTATTCAATTATTCAATTATTCAATTATTCAATTCAATTAATTTATTTTAAATATAACATATACATTACAAAAATATATTCAATACGTACATATTAAAAAAAAGAAAAAAAAATACACGAAAGAGACTCTGTCTGGTTTAAGTGGCCACTTTACACACTGTGTATCATTCACCATTCTGCCCATGTTTAAACATCCACATTTCCTCAACTCTTCCATCTGTTGACTTTTTTGAAGTAAAGGAGCTGAAACCTTTATTTTGTGGGTGAGATTCATCCGGCTGAACCAAATCACCTACTAGGAAACGCCTGAAAATAATTTTCCAATTTTTATACTTCTTTTACCAGGTAGTTAATTTAACAATGTTTGAGTATGTCCAAATGCTTGCAGACTGACTGGATTTCCTCCCTAGGGAGTTATTCGTATTTAAATTTATTTCAACAGAGAGGGAAAACATTATTGAGAAGGGAATATGGACGTCTAGGCATTTACAGGGCTTATGACCTGTTGGCCGCTTAAACCAGCCAATGACAGGTCATAAGCCTTGTAAATGCCTAGACGTTCATATTCCCTTTTCACTAATGTTTTCCCTCTCTCTTGAAATAAATTTTAACTACTAAATTCTAAATTTCCTTTTGACAGCAATTATACGTTCACATGCAAAAACTTTGGAAGGACACTGCCAGAGTAGCAATGCTACCACATGTAATAATATTATGTGCCGCGGAAGTTTCGTCTCAAATTACATTCAAGTCTCATGTTGTATGCTTTTACGGCACATCTCAAGATCACTTAATAGAAGGGCGAGATGAATATCCGCATCAAAACATAAATTAAACAAATTTTTATTGTGTTCGTCACACAGGTTAAAAATTCACAGCAAAACATCTTTTGAATCTCCCCGAATGACCGTTATGTCTTTCAATTCTTGTCTCTTGCGATCGTGTTTTTGATCGCTTTCTTTTTTCTCTTCCGCGGCGTCCATTTTGTCTTTGACAACCTCCGCACCACCCGTCCCGCCCTCTGGAGCCTTCGCGGCTCCTCTGGCGCACCGAGAACTGTTCCTCTCCAGCACGCCTGTCAGTATTTCGGCGAGTCTGTGAGCGCAGTGGATCATTTCCTTGGTCTCGTTCCTGGTGAGAGTTACGGTTCTCCCGTCGGACGCCGCAGCCTTCGCCGCTAGTTGGTTCGCGTTTTCGGCACATTTGTTACCGTTTTCGATTTTCGCCGGGTCGATTTCGAAAGTTTTCATGTCCGCGCTTTCGTCCGGCTCGTAGAACGGCGTGGGGCAGTCGTCGTAAAATAATTTCTCCGGAAACGCGGCCAAAGAATTGTTGTAGTTTTGCCAAAAGTTATTCCATTCGCCCTTTTCTTTCGGGGGGTTTTCGCCTAAATTGGAGTTCACGGACTCGTTGTTCCCCGAGATTTGTTCCGTCTCCATCCAGCTAGTGTAGCAGCTGGAGCTCGAGCTGACGCAGGGGATCTGGCTGTTCGGGCTGACGGTGGCTCGGTTCGTCCCGTTCGAAATGAGCGAGTCGCGTTTCCGTTTCGGGTCGGCCGGGGCCCCGTTCGGCGACGGCTTGCAAGGAGAGAAGTCGCAAGAGGCGTCCGACGTGCAGTCCGGGGAAAACATCAGGTCCGAATGCCGCGAGAGGCCGGAGCCGAGCGAGGACTTGCGCAGGGTCGTCGCCGAGCTGGTCCTGCGGCGGTCGCGATCCCGCGTGTACCGGTCGAAGCTCGACGCGAACGAGCTCGCTTTCGGGTGGAAGGTTTGCAGGGAGCTTCGCCTCGTGAGCGCGCGCGCGCAGGGGCAGGCCAGCTTGGAGCAGGGCGAGTTGGAAGAGCTCCGGACGCCGAAGCCGGTGAATCTATCCGATCTGTTGGCCTTCTCGACGCTCCGTCGCCGGCGGCCTTCCGTGCGTTTCGCGGCCTGCACGGTGTCCCTGCTCTCGCCCTCGGAGTCCGCGAACTCCGAGAGTTCGAGGGACACCCTCTGGTGGAAGATGCATTCGTCGCTTCTGCAGTCGAAGTCTCTGAGTCTGCGGCTCTGGCCGGACCTCTTGGCCGTCGTTTTCGTGTGCCGCAAGTTGGTTTCGAAGGAGTACCGGCGACTGCACGCGGCGGGGAGGGAGTTGGCTCGGACGGTCTTCCTCGGCGCCGGGCTGCTGTACACCGCCGCGGAGTCTCTCTCTTCCGACAGAATGGAGGTTCGCGAAATGGAGCCGGACCGGCAGTGCAGCGTCCCGTTCTCCCTGATCGCCTGGGTCCTCACAGTCGTCCTGGTATTGGATACGATGGACGACGGCCGCGTGGCTTCCTTGCGCGTTGATTTCTTGAAGCGATTCTTTCTTCCGTCCCTTTCACTTTCTATCTTATTCAGATCTGCCTTCCCGTTCATTTTATGAGAAACGCAATGACACCACCACCCGATAACAAAAATCCAATAAACTCTAACTCACGTATCAATCACTTGAAATATAAAATTCCACAAATGCGCCTACATTAATCAAAATTACGCAATAAAATACCCTAATATTAATATTACAATATCGTCTCAAAGTAAACCGACATGTTTGAATTAGAAAAGTCAACTAAACCCACATAAGCGAATAACAGGTTATTGCAATCGAATAATTTAACCGTTTCTATAACCGAATTCACCATCGCATCATCGTTCCCTTTCCGCCCCTAATGGTGCATAGGGCACTGAGTTGGTACACCAATCGCAGCGTATCTTGATATTTTGTTGTTACATGAAGGTAAGATGATCAGTCTTACGCTTCAGGGACTATGAAATATTTTTAATTATTTATTAACTTTTTGCACATAATGTTATTGCCCAATGACAATTTCTTCCGACCAACCAATAAAAGAAAAGTTTTATTTTTATAATTCTTTAAGTTACAGAACATATTCAATAGAAAAATAAGATTAAAAAGCTAAAGATATATAAAAATAGAATTAAACGTAATAAATTGCCTTAAATCAAAACTGTCACTCAATGGGAAAAAGGAAAAAAGAGGAGAGATTAAGGAAAATTGGTTTATTTGAAATATTAAATAAATATTTCAAATAAACCATGCCGGGAATCGAACCCGAGACCTCTTGCATGGCAGGCTGACGCGCTGACCATTACACCACGAGGCCGACAATATGTATGTATGTAATGTATGCCGAAAGTTTACTCGATTTCGAAAATGTTAGTGAATTCAGTAGAACTCCAATTATCCGAATCAATTGGGACCGGACCCCATTCGAATAATCAAAGATTCGGATATTTTTTTTTCAGAAAAAAAGGGTCTGTTTTAATTAATTATTGAATGTATGTTGAAAATGAAAATGAGCTTTTAATTAATCAAATGAAAAGGCAACACTTTTACATGTAAAGCCTAGTTACAAGCGCAGTACATTGGTACAGTATGTATGTACCGTACTGTAAATGAATGCCATTGCTTGCTGAACATCTCGGTCAAAGTAAGCCGTTTGACTGTCATTATCTGTTTTCGGGCAACCAGTTGCTATTTTGCGAATTATTACAGCCTAAAATGCAGTATTTTTTTTTTTTTTTTTTAAATTGAAAACATATTATACATAATTATATACAATATTCCGACAAACAGATAACAAATTTATTTAACTCTTAAAAGACTGTGGTAAATAATCCCTTTGCGCGCGGTGATGTAACATCGTGTTACCACTAGTAAAAGACAGAATATTCTAAAATTCAGACATTTGAAAAAATGGAAAACATGGAGACTACTGTTAAATAACTCCTTTTCAGTAATTTATGGGAATAAACATATAATTTAATCCTGTTATAGCAAAATAAATTAAAAATCACAAATACGCCGCTCAGGTTACGCGCGTGCGTCCCCCATCATTGTCATCAACCGACTGAAGACTAAATCTGTTTTAGATGACACCCACCGCAGAACAGCGTCTCAGTCTTCCTAGTTATGACTTCTATCTTCGTGCTCTGTCTTGTATAAGGTATCTGTATATATGTGTTGCTGAATTAGCGGACATTCATGCTTCGCGTAGCAAGGTTAAATATTTTTTGTATTTACATATAGCATAGTGATACAAATTTTACTTTCCAAATCGGGTGTGAAAACGTCCATTTGAAGATTACAAAAAATACGAATTCATCATTTAAAAAAATAAGAGAGAAATATCAAATCTTGTGTCCTATGTCGACTAGTGTGAAATCACAGCCACACAAGAGTCAAAGACGTTTTTATATTTTAAACTATAATATTATTTACAAAAGCAGAAAAATTAAAATTATGATATACTACAAATTAAAAAGGGTATGAAAAATAGTTAAAAATAACAAAATAAACATAACACTAGGCAAGGAAATAAATTCAAAATGATGTATACATTATGCAATCTGGGAAAGAAATTTAAAAAATATAAAAAGATTAAAAATTACATGTATGTATTTATACAAACTGAACTAGTACAAAATAAAATTATCGTTATTAATGAACAAAATATGCGCACACCCAATACTATATAAAGTTTACTGCGTTTGCGTTGGTTTTTGTAAAAATTGTGATAGCAGATTCTTATTTTAAGTACAAGCAGTTTGAATTAAAACACACATCATTTTTTAAAAACAATTTTTATATTAAATTACAATATGTAACATAATCAAGCTAAACATATTTTTAAAACCAGCATTTTATCCATCCATCCATAAAAAGCGAATATTGTTTGGAAACATTAAAAAACAAACTTTTTTATACACAAAAAACAACAAACTTCCATTTTTTTTTATATCTGCATTCTCGTCGAATGCAACCCAGGTAGATCGAAGAGTAAAACATTCATACTCCTAATTTCTTTTTTACATACTAGATGGAAGATTTTAATATCTATGAACACACGCAGCGCAAAGATCTACATTTCTCTGAAAACCGCACGTAAAGCCGTTAAGAAGGAGTTTAGCGACCACACACGTACAGAAGAATTACATATATAAAGATATATTACAATCTGACTTATTGTCTTTTAGCACTTGGTCTAATAATTTAATAACAATCTACATCTCGACTTAAATAATTGAAGGGTTATCCAATCATATGCGACTACTCACTGAACGATAAAATATTATCATCTGGGTCTTATATAAGATTTTGGTATTATACTTGACAATAAACTTTCTTTTACAATTCATATTGAACCTTAAAACTTCTTGGATTTATTAACAGAAGCACAGCTGACTTCAAAAATATCAATACCCTTAAAGCTCTCTTCTGTTCCCTGGTTCGCCCGCACCTAGAGTATTCCTCTGTTATCTGGTCTCCGTATTATGATGTTCACATCAAGAATATTGAATCAGTTCCACATCCATTTTTGAGAAAGATAGGCTGGAGGTTGGGCTTATCCAGAGACCTATATACGTATAATGAGTTAGAAACTACCTTTAATATATCTTCTCTTCAAGACCGTCGAAATAAATCCCACCTTCTAGTCCTGTTTCAAATTCTCTCTTTGATGCGTCTGAACTACTGAGCTCGATAAAATTAAATATCCCAACTAGAAACCTCAGACAAAACTGACTCTTTCCTACCGATAACCATAGAACTAACTATGGTTTTCATTCCCCTATGCCCAGAATTCTCAGGTCTGCCAACAAACATACCAGTCTTGATTTTTTTGAAAACAAGTTGTCTTCTTTCAAATGATCACCGAATCAAATTTAATTCTAAACACCTCTCTCCCACTTCCACTCCCACTCCCACAAAGTCTACTATAAACCGTCGAGTCTTTCTACTTTTTTTATGATAATTTTCCATATATAAATGTGTCCATGAAAATGCTTGCTTCACAAACATCAACAGATGGCTGAATTTCGTCGAAATGCGATCTCACAGGCAAATGTGTGGTAAAACTATGTACGATAGATGCACAAATGTTGAGATCCGTGCATTATGTAAGGCTCAGACAAGCATTATCGACAAAATGGAGAAAGGAGCTCTGCGCTGGTTTGGACATGTAGAACGAACGGACAGCAAGAGAACGACTAAGAATATTTACAATGCGAATGTTGATGGATGCAGAAATAGAGGAAGACCAAGAAAGACATGGCACGACCAAACTCGACAGATACTCGAAGATGGACATGTCAAAACTCGTAATAATCGGCGCGCGTGCATCGGTGTATGAATGTTCTCATCATGACTATGGATGCATTATCTGCATTGTATGTGATGTTAATGACCTTTCAATTTCCCAGGTGAAATGATTCAATTACACGAATCTCACCCGCATAAATAAAGGTTTCAGCTCTTTAACTTCACAAACTTAAATATACTTAAATAAAAAGCTTAAATTGAATGAGTAACAATATTTTGAGTTTGTCCAAATTTTTGTAGACAAGGACTGGATTCAACTCCCTGGGGAGCTGTTTATATTAACATTTTACAACAGAGATGAAGAACATTCAAGAGAAGGTAATAAAGAAGTCCAGGCATCTACAGGGCCCATGACCATGAATGTTGATGTTTGCAAAATAAAGGTTTCAGCTCTTTAACTTCACAAACATCAACAGATGAAAGAATTGAAGGAATATAGTTATTCAAATCTGGGCAGAATGGTGAATGTTACACAGTGTGTAAAGTGGCCACTTAAACCAGCCATTGACAGGTCATACGCCCTGTAAATGCCTAGACTTCTTTATAACCTTCTTTTAAATGTTCTTCGTCTCTGTTGTCATATGTTTATTTATTTATTTTATTTTATTTGGGATTTTTACAGCTATTACATAAACAAAATAAGTAGAAAAATATTAACAATATTAGAGCCAATTAAAAAAATCCACTGTAAATCTAATGACACATAATATATAAGAAAAGGTTAGTATAAACAGCTCCCCAGGGAGTTGATTCCAGTCCTTGTCTACAAAAATTTGGAATATTGTTGAGTCATAGAAAGGTTTTCCCACGTTTGGGCTCCTCTATAGCTTGGCGCATTATTACTCTGAGGATATTTCCTTAATACGTTATTTAATAAATCGATTACGAATTATTCGATTCCTGTTAATCGATCCTGCGCGACCCTTTACTAAAATTAGTAAAGGGGTAAATTGTTCAACCGAACATTCCAGTCGAATGATCTTGATTGAGGCAAGTTAAGCACGTGACGTCATTATGTTAACTAGGTCAACGAAGCGTCATCAACGTTACTCCCCTCACCGCGCCCAATGGTGCGTAGGGCACCATTAACTCGTCTTCGGCTTTTCCTTTGATGAGAAATTTTGGCGGTTTTTATTTATTTTTTTATATTTGTTGTGTATATCAAACCGAGTCAATTTTTAAATTGTATTTTTACGCATCGTACTTTTTTATATTTTTATATATACTACTACTACTACTACCATCACGCCATTTCCCCGTAGGGGTAGGCAGAGAGAATGGACCGCCACACACGTCTATCCTGGCATACACTCCTAGCCTCTTCCACATTCATACATCTTGTCATACATGCCCTTCGGTTCTGTCTGCGTTTGACATGACCAGACTTAAGATTTTGGTTTATCTGATCATGCCACGTCTTCCTTGGTCGTCCTCGTCTAACGTTGCCGTTCATTTTTGCCATATATACTTGTTTTACCATTCTCTCGTCGTCCATTCGTTCTACGAGACCGAACCATCTCAGAGACCCTTTCTTAATCTTATCAATTATACTTGTCTCAGATTTACACTCTCGCCTGATTTCATCATTCGTAACCCTGTCATACATTGATTTCCCACACATTCGTCTAAGAGATCGCATTTCAACCGCGTTCACTCGGCTTTCACCCTTCCTCTGCCAGTTCCATGTTTCACTTCCATACATAAGTGTTGGGACTAAAACTCTGTTGTGCACTGCTAGTTTAGCTTCGATTGACATATTTTTATTAGAAATTACTGTGCTTAGTGCTCCGTTCATTTTGTTGCCCGCATTCACTCTCCTTTCAACATCTTTTTCTACTCTTCTATCTCTTGAAAACATGCTTCCCAGGTACACAAATTCTTCTACTTGCTCGAGACATTCGTTGTTTACATTTATTATGCAGTCAGTAACCTCACTATCCCTTTCAAATACCATCACTTTTGACTTACTTTCGTTCATCGCCAATTCGCTCTCCAGGCATACATCATACATTCTAGAGACTAATCCGAAACCACGATGATCAGTATTGGCAAGAAGACACATTGGCACATTAAAATATTTTTTTAAAACGAATAAAATTTACAAAAATAAAATTTTAAAAAAAACATGTGGTTGCTTACTTCTGCAAGGGTGAAGCGAGGAGAGGGGAGGGGGGAGTTTAATACCCCGTCAACCACATGGTCACGCCCCTTCGCTTCTCCCCTGCAGAAGTAAGCAACCATATATTTTTTAAATATTTTATTTAAAAAAATATTCTGCGTTCTAAATATTTTTTTAAATATGCCAATATGTCTTCTTGCTCATACTGATCATCGCGGTTTCGGATGTGACAGGGTTTAAAGACCACCCTGTAGAACTCGATAAACTTGAACGACCTCGATTATCGTAGGCAACTGAAATGGCTCAAAATTAGACAGCGGAGAGACTATCACTCCCTCCCACTTCTGTTCAATGTACTTCATAGTCCTAACGCTCCTATATACCCGCGTGAAAAATTTCAACGCTTATCAGTTAATGGTTTAACTCTTCGTTCTAATTCTCGAGGCGCTCTCTTAATACCCATCCACAATTCCTCTTTCATCTCTAACTAATATAGTGTCCATGCGGCTCCACTGTGGAATCATCTCCAATCCACCATTAAAGATGTTACTACGTTATCTCTGTTTAAATCACGTCTGAAGAAACATCTCCTTTCTCTTCCTTAATCTCTCCTCCTTTCCTCTTTCCTCTTTTTTCGAACATTAATTTGTAAACAGATACGTTAGTTTCTATTTTTATATATCTTTAGCTTTTTAATCTTTTTATTCTAATGAATATGTTCTGTTACTTGAATTATAAAACTAAAACTTTTATTTTATTGGTTGGTTGGAAGAAATTGCCATTTGGCAATAAGCCCGCCAATGTACAAATAACATTATGTACAAAAAGTTAAATAAATATATATATTTGGACTCCTGTATTTAGTAGCCTTACGTGTCATGTACAAGGCTAAGGTACTCGGAAAATATCGTTTTTGTTTGTCTTAAAAATGGGATGTTCGATCACTGATTTTGGTTTATTACCTTTATGAGTCCAATCACCATTGTTGCCAATAACAATGTAGTCCAATAACAATGGCGCGTGATAACTACTTTTAACTACAGTGTGGATATCTGTTAAGGATATTTTGTCTTTCCCGCTTTCTGCTTCAAGATTATGGCGCTGTAAACTAAAAAATGGGCACTGAAATAACAGATGTTCGATACTCTGTGAAGAAATATCATCGCATGGTGATTACATACAGACGCTCGTTAAGTGTACCGTCTGGGTGATTTCCAAAAGTCATGCAAAACTCATGTTCAAGCGAGCATTTTTTGTTTGAATTGGGATTGATCGGAGTTTATAATCGCTTTGAAGTGAGCACTTTTTATTACAGAAGCCTATTTAAAATGTAAATGAGAACTATTTTAAATGTTAATGACGTAAGGAACGCGGAGTAATTGTTTGCGGTCATTCTATTGGCTTGTTTCGATCATATGATGTGGATATGACAAGCAGGTAGAACATACCGAGGTGACACAGATAGTACAGAAGTTAAGTATACCGTCTCGATATATACAGATGAAGATAGCGTTCATAATCGAGGCACAGGAAGTTAACATATTACACTGTTAACATATCTTTGTAGATGAAGAACATTTAAGTGAAGGTAATATAGAAGTCTGGGCATCTACAGGGCTTATGACCTGTCATTGGCTGGTTTTAGTGGTCACTTTACACACTGTTTAACATTCACCATTCTGCCCATGTTGTAAACAAGTATGGCCAAAGAACACTTCATTATACAATTACTAAAATTTTCAATAAGATTCCTAAGCAGATCTTAAAAGAAAATGTTGACAAAACTTTTAAGAAAAAAATAATTTAATGGCTAATATGTAACAAAGCTTTATATTGATTATTTCATGTTAAAAGTCATCATCTTTTTTAATTTTTGTAAATGAATTTTATGTAAAAAATACGTGTGCTTTTAATTCTTAATAATGCCAATATTACTTTTTAAATTTATATAATTTCTTTAACGTTTTTCTTTGCAAAGGAAAAATAAGAATCCTGCTGACAAGCCGGTTTTGCGGTTCAGTAGGTTTCATTATTTTTCCTTTAATATTCTCTGTTCATGTTTTCCTTCTTAAATAAATATAAATACAATAAAAAAATACATAAATTTCGACGTTCCATTAGATCAGTAAAACAATAAATTGTCCATTGTCTTGTCCTCAAGTACAGCACAATATTTTTTATTGTATTATGTCTCAACTCAACACAAGGCTCATGGCCTCATATAGTAAGGGATACGTATTTTTTTTGTAATAGTATCTTTATATATGAATTAGCCAGGCCAGGTAAGTACTGTGCGCATTATTTTGTCTATGACGTATATTGTCTATACGTCTTCTCGGAATGGTCGCGTGTCGCGTGTCATACGTGGATGGAGTGCGCACGACAATACGCCGTGTTGTGATCAATGTAAGTACCTGAATCGTCTAGTTTTCATTGTGTTTTCATATCGTGGACAGTGTTTTAGGCTATTATTATATGCGTGAGTAGCGTTGCCGTCCGTCCGTCAGTTTTAGGCTTTTTTGACCTCTTGTCGGGCCAAATTTGACTGCGCCCGGCCCGTTCATGCTAGGCTTTTTATATTCTTACTTCCATCGTTCCTTTTTGCCCTTGAGTAGCGCGGGCGCGGCGCAAGTCGAGATATGCATAAAGATCCGCGCGGCTTAGTTTTAAGTCTTAAATTCTTTTTTTCTACGTCCGACCTTGTGACTGATGGTAACGCTACGCGTGAGCATCGTTCGGTGTGACAAATAATGACAGTAGCTATGTTTGACCGTAGACAATCGGCACAGTTGTGTTTCGTAGATCGACTTACTTATTTCATGGCTTCATGAAGCCAGGATTTAGGAAGGTAGGTATTGTTTGGTTTTATATTCTTGCATAAAATAATACCTTACTGTATGCCGAACAAGTAGAAGAATTTGTGTATCTGGGAAGCATGTTTTTAAGGGATGGAAGAGTAGAAAAAGATGTTGAAAGGAGAGTGAATATTCTTGATGTGAGCATCATAATACGGAGACCAGATAACAGAGGAGTACTCTAGGTGCGGGCGAACTAGGGAACAGAAGAGAGCTTTAAGGGTATTGATATTTACTGACTGCATAATAAATGTAAACTGTAACTGTAATGAATGTCTCGAGCAAGTAGAAGAATTTGTGTATCTGGGAAGCATGTTTTCAAGGGATGGAAGAGTAGAAAAAGATGTTGAAAGGAAAGTGAATACGGGCAACAAAATGAACGAAGCACTAAGCGCAGTAATTGCTAATAAAAATATGTCAATCGAAGCTAAACTGGTAGTGCACAGCGGAGTTTTAGTCCCAACACTTATGTATGGAAGTGAAACATGGAACTGGCAGAGAAAGGCTGAAAACCGAGTGGACGCGGTTGAAATTCGATCTCTTAGACGAATGTGTGGGAAATCAATGTATGACAGGGTTACGAATGATGAAATCGGGCGAGAGTGTAAATCTGAGTCAAGTATAATTGATAATATATATATATATAATATATTATTGGTTTGGTCACGTAAAACGAATGGACGACGGATGAATGGTAAAACAAGTATATAAGGCGAAAATGAACGGTAACGTGAAACGAGGACGGCCAAGGAAGACGTGGCATGATCAGATAAACCAAAATCTTAAGTCTGGTCATGTCAAAAGCAGACAGAACCGAAGGGCATGTATGACAAGATGTATGAGTGTGGAAGGAAGAAGCTAGGAATTTAGGTAGGCAGAGAGGATAGAACGCCATGTCACTCTGTCTTTGCATACATACCTCGCTTCCTCTACACTCGCACGCCGATTATTCCTACTCTTGACATGTCCATATTCAAGTATTTGATGGACTTGATCGTGCCATGTCTTTCTCGGTCTTCCTCGTTTTCTGCATCCATCAACATTCGCATCGAAGATCTTTTTAGCTGTTCTTTTGCTTTTCATTCGCTCCACATGTCCAAACTAACGCAGCATCCCTTTCTTAATTCTGGCGGAAATGCATGTCTCAGCCTCAGATGGTTCACGGATATCGACATTTGTGCACCTATTATACATTGTTTTACCACACATTTGCCTGAGGGATCTTATTTCGACAGCATTTAACCTACTTTCATCATTATTTTTCCGATTCCATACTTCGCTCCCATACATTAGAGTTGGCACTAGAACTCCATTGTGAACTGCTAGTTTTGCCTCCTGCAATATTTTATAAAGTTGTCTTTTATTAAGTGATTTCTTCTTCTATTTTATGGCCTTTTCACCGCCGTACTGGAGATTCTGTTACGAGTATAAAATGATGATCATGAAAAAATCAAATAAAAAACCCATCAGCTTAGAATTTGCTGATCACTGATCGTGATCACAATGTCAATATATAATGATATATATTTGAGTTAAGAACCTTCGATGTTTAATATCGGAACGCCACAAAAGCGGCCCTGAGTAGCGCCTGCTAACGTCACTTAGCAAAAAAAAAAATACGATTTCCATGAACGAAGATGTTTTTATTAATTTATTAGTCCATTAATTTCAGTACCTACTTGTCTACTGCAAATGTAAATTAGGGTTATAGTGGTATCGCTGATACTTAAATTAATAATGATTCGGAAAAAAATAACTAGTATGCATCTTCTTCTTCTTGCAGTGCCTTGTCAGGTCCCCCTGACGTTGGCGATCACTACAGCGAAAGTATCTCGGTACTGCGCTACTCTTGTATTCCGCAGCCAGGACAACTGCTTATTAGGTATACTCGCCATAGTGATTCCCGGGAAAAGATGACCAGAGTGGTTTCCCGTTGCCTTCTCTGGTAGATTTTTCTGTCAGGGTTACGAAGGTAGCCTTAGCTGGATAATTCTGGTTTAAAGGCGCCAGAAACTCGCCTTGCACGCCAGAATATATTAAGGAGTTAAAGTGGATATTGAATATTCCATTTGCATCTTTTCATTTTCAGGTGATCGATCTCCAGAGATAAAAAGTTGTTTGAATTTGACTATGGAAGAGATCTCTTCAGTTAGTGTCAAGGCTGAACCAGCGACTGGCGAAGTAGGATACTCCTATGCTCCTCATGCTGGGGAATGGGCGCCGTTTCCCTACAAAAGTGAGGAGCCAGGTATTGCCACCGTGAAAGCTGAACCCGGGACCGGTGATGTAAAAAGAGATATTCTCCATACTGGGGAAGGGGCCCCATGTCCCTACATAAGCAAGGAGCTGAAGGTTGCTACCGTGAAGGCTGAACCGGGGGCCAGTACTGGACCACAGTATGCTATAGACAGTGATATTCAGATCTTTACGGAAATTGACGTTGATTATCCCGATATCAAACAAGAATGTGACTCTAGTGAGTATTGCTGTAATCTACTTTACCATTCGGGGAGTTATGTACGTTTTAGAATAGAACACTATTGTTGTCGATAAAATAGGTGTGGTTGGGCAGACTGTCTAAATTTGTTGCAAAAAAGAGAAATTAAGGATTATTAATAATATTGAAATTTATTGCAACATTTATTGAACACATTTCTTGGACCGGTTGGTTTCATTACAATATTTGAGTTAGTCCAAATGTTCGTAGACCAAAGACTGGATGGAGAACACATTAGTCGCGTGAAGTTTTTTGTAGTATACTAAGCTGACGCTGTATTTAACACACCGTGTTCCCGAAATGTTTCTACAATTTATTCACAATTTATCTGATTTAAATTACTTTTTGACAATTCTTCATGGAATTTCATTGTAATGATGTAATATTTACATACATTTACATATAAGTTATTAATCAAAAATAATTGGTACACTTTCACTCATTTCCACACTTAAGATAATATTTTGATTTCTGTAAATCATCCTTACATTGTATAATATTCGCCAGTCTGAAGATGTCCATTAGAGGATGAAAGCGCTAATTGGTCAAACAAATAAGTGGAAGTGTGCCCAAGGATTTTTGATTAAAACCTTATATGTAAATATAAGTTATTACAACATTACATAATTTATCATGTCGCTTATCCGGTGCAATAACGACATAACTGCAGTGAATATGATTTTATTTTATTAAAGATTGTTATAGTCATAAATTACTTTTTTAAATATATTTTCACAATTTTTTTGAATATTACGTTAGTTTGGACTGTTAATTTGTTAACGGATTGCAAAAAGTTTTCAAAAATTACTTCAAATGATCTTAAAATATACCAATAAAAATATTAATACTTATATTTACGTCGTTGTTGTACTGGGATAATATATTTTTAGACAATTATGGCAAGTTATTACCTGTGGGTGAAAATAAGATCAACTGATAATATATATTTATTATTTAAATTCACTTATCGAAAGACTATTATCTCATTATTTAAAAAAAAAAATCTCAATACTATTTGACATTATTGGTTGATTATTTTAGTTAGGGTTCCTTTAATCATTATTTGGCTCATCGCGTATGATTGATACATCAGTACTCGAGCTACTCGATGATGAGCTTCAGGTTGATGATGACGATGATGAGCTTGATGTTGATATAAGGCTTCTTTTTTCCTTTTCTGCAGGCTTAAATTCATCACCACTATCAGTTAGCGAGAAATCTTCGTCATAATTACAGACATTACTCATCCAATCTCCGTTAATATTTTGTGGTGCTGATGGTCCTCCATCAGTTTTGTGGTCCTGAAAAATCACAGTAGGGTCGTTGTTACACAAAAAAAATTACAAATAGTTTGTCACAATCACCTTTATGTCTACACAGGCACAGACACAAGCGCTTTCGGCAGGTCCCCGCGCGCAACTTACAAATCAGGCGTTGTTGTCACTAGTACTTACAAAATTGTTCAAATTTTTCATTGGCACAAATGCTCCCTGGTAGTTTGTAGTCAAACTATCATTCTGCTGTTTTTGCACCGGATAAAACACGTATTTATAAGACTTGTGACATACTTATCACGGTTTTAAAAAAAAAGTTAGTTGTGTCGTTTTTGCCCCGGATGAGCGATGTCTCGAAATTTTAATAACAAAGAAATTGAGAACATTTAATATGCAAGTGATGAAAGTAACATGGAGATGGAAAATAGAGAAGATGTATTAGACGTGGAAGACAATATTGAGTGTGAAAATACAGATACAGAAAGTGAAAATGAGCCTTCCAAAGGAGTTTGAGGGGGGACCAAATTTTAGAATCAGATAATGATAATGAATAAAGAGAAACCGTTTTAGAGGGGAGCGAAAAATCCAGAAATTATACTTCACTACAACCCTACAAAAGTAGTTGTGGATATTGGAGACAAATTAACAAGATAATATTCTTGTATGAGAAAAACTTGAAGGTGGCTGCTTAGAGTTTTGATGGAGCTGATGGATATTGCTTGTTTAAACTCCTTTATTTTTATTTATTTGACACTTTATATATATATATATATATATATATATATATATATATATATATATATGTATATATATATGTATAAATATATTTATATATATATATATATATATATATACATGTAAGGGCGGGCATATTACCTTAAGGCAATTTCTTTCTACCTACTTAAACCGTTCAGTTTGAGAAAATTATAAATACATGGACATATTGAATCTTACAATTTTATACAAAAATTAAAAAGAAAGATTAACAAAATAAACATTTAGTGTAAAAATATTTACTTTACCATGAAGAGCGGAGAGGGGGTGGGAAGGAAAGAAGAAGGATAAAGGAACAATTTAAATATTTAGATAGTGACATTTTAATCTTGATTTAAATATAAATAAAGTAACTGTATTATGGATAAAAAAAACACTGATTAGAGAATCAACGATAGAAGTTTAAGAATATTCTTTCCGCGGTCGTTAGCTTTACAATTTGTAGTTTTTAACGTAAATACACGTAAACATAGTGTGTGAAATTCCACCGAAAGCAAACGAACGCTACCGAAATGTTTTTAGAAACGTACTATTCATGTTCTTTCTCTTCTTGCACCAAACCATCAATTTCCATGATGTTGAATTGCCAACACACGAAAGTTCAGAAGATGTAACAAGAAAAACAGGATGGTGTAAAAATGCCCAAATAAACATAGTGCATTTTCTGAAACTCGTCGAAACTAAATCTGCAATATTTATCGACGTTAAAGGAAAACAATTGTGTGTTTTGAGGTGCCCAAAAAATTAATTAAGTAATTATAATGCTTAAGAGTTTTGACTCAATTCTTGGACAGGCTTTTATAATTTATATAAGCGTTTATTGAAGAAGCGATTTGTAATGACATTAAAAAGATTTTTCAACTCTACGTATATTTTTTGAAGTTATAACAAACTGTTGTAAAGTATGTTCAAAGCTTTTTTTAACCGTTAAATAGAACCAAAGTTATTTAATTTAAAGTGTTCAAAAAATTTGTTCGTAACTAGTTTTAAAACACGTGTTTACGTTGTCATTTTTTTGTATGTGTAATTATGATAATTATATTACGTATTACGTACTATTATTATATTTATTACAAGTTTTTTTTTGCTATTTTTTTAGGTATTATTTCAATATTATTCTAAGAATATGTTTTAACAGCGTTTTTATTTATTCTAATAAAATCTAGTATTTATTTGCAATAAAAATTTGATATTCTTTTTTGCATTAAATAAAAGTTGTATTAGCAAAGCATACTTTCTAGTCTCCCGGTTGATCTATTTCCGCTAAATTCAGTCGTAAATGTAATTCGGAATTCAGTCAACAACCAGACGCGTGCGGTAGCGCCTGCTGGCGGGATTTTAAAAGGAATGAACACAATTTCTAACTTTATTTTGCATAAATATGCTTTAATTTTATATTTTTTATGTAACATCTTTGAATAAATATCATTTTTAACACATACCATTGTAAATAATTTGGTATTTTAGCTTACATTTCAAAATATCTCGACTTATGCTTGTGGTCACATTGTGTTACCACACCGGCTGCAAAGGGATTATTCAGCACAGTCTTTTAAGAGTTAAGATTAACAAATTACAACAGGGATGGAGAATACCTTAAATAAGGAAATATGGAAGTCTAGGCATTTACAGGGCGTATGACCAGTCATTGGCTGGTTTAAGTGGCCACTTTACACACTGTGTAACATTCACCATTCTAACCGTGTTTAAACATCCACGTTTCCTCAACTCTTCCATCTGTTGACTTTTGTGAAGTAAAATTGTAAAATTGTTTTCAGGCGTCTTAAGCCCTGTAAATGCCTATACTTCCATATTTCCTTCTCAAAAATGTGTTCCCTCTCTGTTACAATAAATTTAAATACGAATAACTCCCTAGGGAGGAAATCCAACCAGTCTGCAAGCATTTGGACATACTCAAACATTGTTGAAGTGCTATTGTCAAACATTTTACTAAATGTTATTAAATATTTGTATATAACTACTTACCGACTTTTCTATGTCTACCGGTATTGAGACGTGCCCGTCTCTTCGTCAGGACACCAATTAAACTAAAATGCATGTCGTGTTGGTTTTATATTTTTGTGCAACAACTATTGTGAAGGTGTATAGTGGGTTTCGCATGTTGGTTTGCATGTTGGTTTAATTGGTGTCCTGACGAAAAGACGGGTACGTCTCAAAACCGGTAGACATAGAACAGTCGGTAAGTGGTTTTACAAACATTTTATAACTTAATTTTTACATTTTTTTTTGCACCACAACAGGCCAGGAGGCCTAATTACAGTGGTGAATTACATCACAGAGCACCCAGGCTTGAGAAAAATCACATTTTAATTTTTGTGTCCTCACCGGGAATCGAACCCGGAACCTTCCGTGCGTGAGTTAAGCGTCATGACCACTACACGACGGAGGCCGCCCTTTCCCTTATTTAATGTCCCCTTTCGCGTGACAAGAAATAAGTATTTATTCCATCTGCCAGTCTGTAGCACTAACGATGCACAACACTCTTTCCTCTATCGTTCTTGCTTTAACTATAATGTTTTTTTTTCATCTACTGATATATTTTTCATGTACCTTAATTTATTTAAAAATAAATTAACACTTATTATTTCTGGCTGCGATACGATCCCATGTACTATTTAATGATGCTCACACTTATACACATCTAAACATTTACTCCCACACTAATACACATAAACACTCATCTACACTTACTCTCATACAAATACACATAATTACACACACTTTTGTTGTAACATAATTTAATAATATGTATGATTTTTATTTAAAAACTCCGCTGGTCTGTCTTTAAACCGTATTTTTTTATGTTATTGTATCACTGTCGACTGTTGGTTCTTAAAAATAAATAAATAAATAACATTTAGTAAATTAGAGATTTATCACACTTTGAGATTACATTTTTTTTTTAAAAATAACATTTTGGAAAAAAAATATTTAGATTTTCATTTTAAAGCTTACCATGAAGAATGTTCCCGTAAAGTTTCGCGGTCTGGCCCTGAAAACGTGTATAATATTTGTATCGTAGTATGGATGCAAAAAATCATAGTTATTAATACGCAGTAGTCCAATAATGGGGTTCAAACTGTCAGTAGGGTCGCAGTGAGTCACATCTTGCTGGAGGATGCAATTCTATAAAATGCTGCAAATGCCCAGTTGCTTTCCATCGGCAGCACTATTGACTAGTCCAACTCGTTAGCGTCCACGTCGCGAACCCCGGGCAATGGGATCACACTCATAGTGGTGTGATTACAGCAAATAACGAGAGAATGAAAGGCGCCTCAAAACCAAAAACCAACCAGCTAAGGGAAGGTAACCCCGGACAGAAAAATCCACCAGAGAAAGCAACGGGAAACCACTCTGGTCATCTTTTCCCAGGAATCACTACGGCGAGTACATCAATAAGCCGTCGTCCAGGCTGCGAAATATTTAAGTAGCGCTAGACCGATACATATATTTTCGCTGTAGTGATCGCTAACGTCGGGGGACCCGGCAAGGCACTAGAAGAAGAAGTCCAATAATAATTATTTTCGCATAGATAACCCCAATCACTATATAATGTTTCTCTCTAGTCTTAGCCAAGATCTGTTACAGGTAGGCTGATGTCCCTGGTTTCTGCAAAATTGTGGTCTAATGACACCCACTTGGTTAATATGACTTTTTCTTTTCAGACAACAAGTCAACAACATTTACTGAGCAGAGTATAAATCTACCATCTCATTGTTTAGAACCACTACCAGGGTGTAAAAACAGTACAGAAAAAAAAAAATCTTGTAATAGACGTGTATTAACAAACTCTGGTAAAAAACCTTTCCCATGCTCGGAATGTAGTTACATAACTCCCCTAAAGAGTCGTTTAAAAAAGCACATGTTGGTACATACTAAGGAAAAACCGTTCTTATGTTCAGAATGTGACTATACAACGTCTAGAAATAGTAATTTAAAAAAGCACATGTTGATACATACTGGCAAGAAACCATTCACATGTTCAGAATGTAATTATACCGCGTCACATGAATATAAGATTAAATGTCACATGTTGATACATACTAGTGAGAAACCATTTAAATGTGCAGAATGTAAATATACAACAAATCGAAAAAGGGATTTGAAGAGTCACACGGTAAAACATACTGGCGAGAAACCGTTCGTATGTTCAGAATGTAATTATACTGCATCAAAGAAAAACGATATTAAAAGTCATATGATTACACATAACAACAAGAAGCCATTCGCATGCTCTGAATGTAATCATAAAACTTCTAGAAAAAGTAATTTAAAAATGCACATGTTGATTCATAAGTGTAAGAAACTGTTTAAATGTGCTGATTGTACATATGCTACAAATTGGGAAGAGAATTTAAAGCTTCACATTTTAAAACATTCTGGTGAGAAACCGTTCGCATGTTCAGAATGTAATTATACCGCATCAAATAAAAATGGTATTGAAAGTCACATGATAACACATACTTGCGAGAAACCATTCGCATGTTCACAATGTTGTTACACAGCTTCTAGAAAAAGTCATTTAAACAAGCACTTATTGATAGATACTGGCAAGAAACCGTTCGCACGTTCAGAATGTAATTATATTGCATCGCATAGATATAAAATCAATTCACATGTTTCAACACAATGGTGAGAAACCGTTCGCTTAGAAATAATGCTTCATTTTATATAATTGTTCTTAATGCGAATCGGCATACTGTCAATAAAAATGTATCCATGAAACGCATATTATTTTATTGAATGCAAACCGTTTTCAATAGTTGAACACGGAGTAGGAAGTATTTGAAATAAAAAAATAACAGTTTTGTAAAAAAATATGTTATGTACATAGAATTAAGAATAGTCCGGAAACCGCACACGAGCATCAAACAGAAGGCGACTAAACTACTCATAAATTAGTAGTTTTACGTTTTGACGCATTAGTTTCTTTGTAGACGTCGCTCAGTACGCAACTCCTGGTTTGAATTCAACTATGCCGTGTTGTGTCCTTTTAAAGTGTAGAAATACTGCTAGGATCTTAAAGAAACGGGATGGGATCACATTTCATGTGTAATTAGCGAATGAATATGCATGTAGCAAATACATTAATTAAAAATTGAATTATTTTTCCATCTGTCAGATTGTCGAAGAAATCGAAATGGACATTTCGTTAGTTTTGCCAGGGTAGATTTTTTTTTTACCCTACTTTGCTCATCTAATGAAAGAACTAATGAAAATTGGACCTCGAATTAAACAACTCTGTGGTGGAAATTTAACCGGCATTATCTTTAAAATATCAAATATTATTTAACATGCCTTAAAAATATTCGTTTTATGTAAAATAAAATTTGTTTTATATTTTAAGTTAAAAGTTCATTGATTCAATTACTCTTATTAAATGACCCTTTACTTATCTACTCTGTTGTGTCAATCAATGTTTCCGCGATCAATATGCACGCATTTGAGAGAAATTAACAAATCGCTTTTTTTACCTTACATTTGTGTAATGATTATATTTTTTCCCATCATGCAACATTACGCGGTGACACCACGAATGCGCGTGTTTAAAGTGGGGGCATAGTGGGGGGATTTTTGGACACAGTCCGATGTATTTTAATATGATTCTACGCTCTTTCCGGACTTTTCTTAATTCTATGGATAACCATATACATACATAAGTAGTTAATAAATTAATATCGGTAAAAAAGAAAACACAATTTGAAAAGTTTCTATTGAGTTTTAGCAAAAATGCGCACAAACCGGTTACACTTAATTGCCCAAAGGCAATTTCGTCCTACCCACCCAAACCATTCAATTTGAGAAAATCAGTGGTATGCAAACATGTTGTTGTTATAGGGTGCTCACCTGGCACCCCTTCTTTTTAATGTTTATTAACGATGCAGAAAATGTATTCTCCATTACTAGTTTTTGGCTCTTTGCGGACGACAGTAAAATCCTTAAATTTAATTTAAAATACAAATGACTGTTTGCTGCTCCGGTCAGATATTGATTCTTTTAATATGTGGTGCAAAGCCAGCTACCTAGAATGTTTTTTTTATTTTTTTCAATAATGTCTTTTTGTAGAATGAAAAAACATATCTCCTTTGATTACAAAATAGAAAATATTAATTTAGATGTAGTCAAGTCTATTAAGGACCTCGGAGTTATCACGGACTGTAAACTTACCTTTAATGAACATATTGATACTATGATTAACAAGTCACTAAAACTCTTGGGTTTTGTTAGCGGGACATCTAGTGACTTTACTAATATGTTCACGGTTAAAACACCACATCGCTCACTTGTTCGTCCTCTTTTAGAATATGCATCCGTGATCTGGTCTCCCTTCTACATAGGCCGATAAATCATATCGAACCGGTGCAACATCGCTTGCTAAGAAAAGTAGCATGGCCAATCACCCATGCTCGAGAGGGTAGACTACACTTACGGAGAAATGGACTCAATGTTAAAAATCTCAAGTCTACAAAAACGAAAAAATAACATTGACTCCATATTTATGTTTAATTTGCTGAATGGCTTAATTGATGTACTATCGTTACTAGAACAGGTGGCATTCGATGTTCCGATCCGCCGGTTGCGAAATAATAATGCGCTGTTCCTCGATCAGCACAGCACAAACTATGGCTCGCATGCTCAAATGTCCCGACTGTGTCGTATTGTAAACTCGAGACAAGATCTGGACTTTTTTGGTATGAGTCTTTATACTCGATTTAGAGTAGACTTTATACTCGATTTAGAAATATTGATTGACATAACAGAGTAAATAAGAAAAGGCTCATTTATTAAGCGTAATTGAATTAATGAAGTTTAAATTTAAAATATTAAAAAAATATATTCTAAGTAAAACGGATATTTTTATATAATGTCAAATAATATTTTATGTTTTATAGATAATGTCGGTCAAATGTCCACCACAGAGTTGTTTAATCCGAGATACAATTTTCATTAGTTCTCTCATTAGATGAGCAAAGTAGGGTAAAAAATACTACCCTAAAAACACTTACGAAATATCCATTTTGTTTTCTTTGACAATCTGATAGGTGTAAAAATAATTTAAAAAATGAGTAAAGTACTTGGTACTTGCAAATGCATTTGCTACTTATAAATTTTATGACCCCTCTTATATGTGAAACATTTAACAAAAAATTTAATAGTATTGATATATTTAACACTCCATACAATATGTACAGAAGAGAATTAATTGGCTTGATTCATGCTCTTCATTCATAATTCATTTAATCATTAAATCAAATGCAATTTTCCACTCTCACTTTCCTTCAATCATCCTTTACCACTCTTTATCAATTTCCTTCTTTTCCTTTCCACTATCTCCTTGTTTTGTCCATATTTATCTTATTTTAATATAAAGTATATTTATTATTTATATAGTTTAAACTTCAAGCCGTTGTCGCTTTATTACAGTATTATTTAGTGAATACATATAATTGGATGGCAGGCCCTACTATGTATACATTTAATATAGTTTTTTTTTAAAAAATATTAATTTCACCTATACATCTGTTTGTATTCGAAATAAATAAAATAAAATAAAACAAATAAAATTAAATGTGATCTCATCCTGTTTTATTGAGATCCCAGCAGTATTTCTTCACTTTAAAACGACACAACACGGCATAGTTGAATTCGAATCGGGAGTTGCGTACTGAGCGACGTCTATAAAAAAAACTAATAAGTCAAAACGTTAAACCACTCTTTTAAGAGTAGTTTAGTCGCCTTTTGTTTGATGCGCGTATGCGGTTTCTATTGCGGGACTATTCTTAATTCTATGCTTTTAACTGATTACATGGCGAAATACAGACCTGAACCAAAATCGATCATAATCCATATGCTTCGTTAGGTAAGTACTGGGTAAGTAGTAAACCATTTTGTCTATGACCTATATTGTCTATGTGTCTCCTCGAAATGGCCGCTTGTGTCATGGAAAGGAGTGCGTGTACAGGTCGGGACACTTTAATAACGACGGCACATTACTCCCACTCGCGTTAATTCATGTAAGTAACTGATTTATTTAGTATTTGTGGTGTTTTTATATTACGGCCAATATATTGTAAAGCATACTTCATGTATTATGTGAGCACCGATTTGCAGGCAAATTGACAGACGCTAGGTTTGATCGCAATCAGTTTGTATCGATCGACCGTCTTCTTTTTCTCTTTTGCTTAATGGCTTTATAAATAAAAATCTAAAGAATGCGCGATTGTCGATCAATATTATTATAACAAGGAAGTTCAGTGCTTTTAAAAAATATGTATTTGACTATCAAACTAAGGCAATATTTTTGAAAATATTTATATGTCGTATTCTCATCGCTAGGACTTTTAAAGTTTTGTTATTTTAAATCACTCCGCCCGTGACGTCACAAGTTCTCGTCGGTAGTAAAAGTAGAGCCCCGTAGCTATGAAAATATGGCAAACGTTGAAAAATACTTATTTTTTATTTATTTAACTTTTTGTACATAATGTTATTTGTACATTGGCCAAATGGCAATTTCTTCCAACCAACCAATAAAATAAAAGTTTTATTTTTATAATTCAAGTTACAGAACATATTCAATAGAAAAAAAAGATTAAAAAGCTGAAAGTATATAAAAATAGAAATAAACGTATTTGTTTATAAATTACCTTAAATCAAAACAATTACTCAATGGGAAAAAGGAAAAAAGAGGAAAGAGGAAAAAGGAAAGAAGGAGAGATTAAGGAAGAGAAAGAAGATGTTTCTTCAGACGCGATTTAAACAGAGATAATGTAGTAACATCTTTGATGGTGGATGGGAGATGATTCCACAGTCGAGCCGCATGGACACTATATGGGTTAGAGAAGATAGAGGAATTGTGTATGGGTATTAAGAGAGTGCCTTGAGAATGAGAACGAAGAGGTAAACCATGAACTGATAAGCGTTGAAATTTTTCACGCAGGTATATAGGAGCGTTAGGACTATGAAGTACATTGAACAGAAATGAGAGGGAGTGATAGTCTCTCCTCTGTCTAATTTTGAGCCATATCAGTTGTAAATCAAAAGTAAAAAATATGGCTTCAAAAACCGAATATATATCTGAACTCCTAAAAACACTGTAATTTATTTTATTTATTCATTTATTGTCATATTATATTACATGCACAAAATCATAATTTATACAAAGTTGCTTTGACTGCCTAACTAGGGTTATTTACCCCGTTCTAAGACAGCCAAAAAATATAAAAAAACAGTAATCAATATGTAGAAAAGGATAGAGTACAAAGTGAAAAATAAATTAAAAACATGGTAAAAAATGTAGTAAAAAAATGAAGCAAAAACATAGTAAAAACAAAGTAATAAATGTAGTAAAAACATTGTAAAAAACATTAAAAATATATAAATATGCAAATAAAAATCTTTTAAAACTCAGTAAAATGCGAAATAAAAACAGAATACATAGTAAGAAGAAACATATTTAAAGTCATAGTAAAAAAAATGAATGTATGTGTATAGCAAAAAGCAAATTTAAAAAAACATAGCAAAATACCGAGTAGAAAAAGAAAAAAAAAACATTAAAAAAATAAAAACTAATTGTAATTGTATTGTGTAATGTAATTGATTGGTTTAATTCACAAAAACTTGTCATGTAGTATAAAGTTCTTAATTTTTATTAATTTTTTCATGCAATTTTTCGAGAAACTTTGCTTTACAATTAACTGTTCTAATTTTTACCGCATGTAAGAAAACCTTTTTATATCCAATTTCCCATAGCACTAAACATCCTTATTCCACAAGCGTAATATTATGACGTCAATCGCGGAATTACACAGAATAGATGATTTTCGTACTCTCCAGGCGGATATAATAAACGTATCTGGGAGTTTTACTCAATTCTGACCTATCTCTTGAAGCTCAAATTAGTAGAACGATAAGTTCATGCTTCTACCAGCTGAGACAAATTAAATGCATACGCAAAAATTTGCCGGTTATGCCGCCCGTCAATTAATAAATGCGTTTGTAGTGTCTAGAGTCGATTATTGTAATGGTATCTATGCAGGTCTACCAATGAACAAAATGACTCGCCTACAATCTGTATTGAATGCCGCAGCGAGACTTATTTTCGAAATCTCTAAGTTCAGTCATATCACTCCACTACTTCGGGAACTACACTGGGTACGTTTTCCACAGAGGGTCGAATACAAACTCTGTTGCCTTATGTATAAGTCACTGCACAACTCGGCTCCGGAATATCTAAGGGAACTATGCATTCCAGATGAACTAGCTGACAGGCGTCTCACGCTTAGATCAGCTACGTCTACGGCGAGAGGAAAAGTTATTATACCTCTACGCAAACAGCGCACTAAATTTGGTGAACGCGCATTTGCGGTCGCAGGCCCTATGGCATGGAATGCTCTCCCAGCAGAGGTGCGAGGCTGTGAAAGTGAAGTGATGTTTCGGAAAAAACTTAAAACCCACTTGTTCTCTAAATCATTTGAATAAATCCGTAGCACGTGACAACAAAATAAATTATTTTAATTAAATTACAAATTTAAAAGCTTCAATTAAATTAACTTAACAATAGAATCACTATGTAAAGCGCCCTTGAGGTATTTTATTACGAAAATGGCGCTGTATAAGTTATTTATTTATTTATTTATTAACGGACATTGTCCATGTATACAATTTATAAGGTTTAAATATTACAATAAAAGAGTAGTTTAAAACATTTAAAGAAAAAAGAAAGAAGCATTGACAAACATAAGGGACATCGAGACAAGATCTGGACTATTTATTTAGTGCTCGTTTAAATCGTTGTAAACTTAAACCAAAAAAGTCCAGATCCTGTCTTGAGTTAACAATACGACAAAGGCGGGTCATTGGAGAATTTAGGCCATAGTTTGTTCTATGCTGATCGATGAACAGTACTTTATTGTTTCTCAATCTACGAGTCGGAATATTGAATTTGACTTGTCCCAGTAATGATGGAACATCGATTATACCATTTAGTATGCCGAACATATATATGGAGTCAATATTAGTTCTACGTTTTTGTAGACTAGAAATATTTAAGTTATCCATAATAAATAAATAAGTATCTGAATGGGGAAGACGAAATAAATTATTGTTCAATATTTCAAAATGCTCAGTTATGTCTTTCACCAGGGCCCACAAAATGCTTTTCTTCCGCTATCTTATGCGGATTGCGAAGGTTAAAGATCTAGGCATCACTTTTGTGAGTTCCCGGACATTTCATGATCAGACCGAAACAGTTTGTGGTAGTTCGTTGAAGATGTTAGGACTCGTCTTGCGTACTGCCAGGGTTTTTGCAAGTACACGAGTACTGAGAATTCTTTATAACTCGTTGGTGCGAAGTAGACTCGAGAGTGGCTCGATGATTTGGGGACCGTGTGAGTTGAAGTACTTTCTTATGGTGGAGAGTTTCTTGGAGAAATTTCTTCGGTTTCTCTACACGAGGGAGTGCGGATATTATCCATGGCTTTATCCCACTGAGTTCCTCCAGGGTATGCTTGGTTACTGTTGCCGACGTAACGCGGCATATGTTAACTTGGCGGCCCTTCCTGGGGCCTTTCAATATATTTTTGTCAGGAACTTCAGTATGTGTATGCGAGGTACTACCTCCCCAATAAAGACTAACATTTGTCGCTTTCGGGGGTGGTCATCGCCATACTGAAGCACATATAGAATAGAATTTAATATTTAAGTATGATGAACAAATATTTCTTGCGCGAAATAAGTTGTACATTTATTATAGTAATAAAACTACCTACCATGCAAGAGATCTTGGGTTCGATTTCCGGCATGGTTGATATGAAATATTTACTTAAAAGGGTGTTTTCACACTAGAATATTTCAAAGTCCCAGGACTGGTACCTGAAGCGTAAGACTGGTCATCTTTCCTTCGTGGGACAAAAGCGATTAAGATACTCTGTGATTGGCGTACAAATGCAGTGCCCTTTGCACCATTAGGTGCGGAAAGGGAATGATGATGAGTTTTGAATCCATGGATGTAATGTTTATACTTTCAGGTGTTTGATCTTCTGATAAAGCGAGGTGTTTGTATTCTACTATGGAACATATTGTGTCAGTGACTGTGAAGGCTGAACCCGAAACTGGCGATGCAGGAGAAGATATTCTTCTTGCTGGGGAAGAGGTGCAGTGTTCTTATAGAAGTGAGAAGCCAGGTGTTGCTACCGTGAAGGCTTATCCGGGTACTGGCGATGTAAAAGGAAAAATTCTCAATTCCGGGGAAGTGGCTTCGTCTCGCTGCAGAAGTGAGGAGCCAGGTCTTGCTACCGTGAAGGCTGAACCGGGTGGCGATGTAAAAGGGGATATTTTCCATAGTGGTAAAGGAATACTGTGTCCCTACAGAAGTGTGGAACCAGGCGTTGCTAACGTTAAGGCCGAACCGGGAACTGGCGATGCAGGAGGAGATATTCTCCATACTGGAGAAGGGGCGCCATCTCCCCACAGAAGAGAGAAGCGAGGTGTTGCATCCGTCAAGGCTGAACCGGGGACCAGTATTGGACAACAGTATATTAGGGGAAGTGATACTCCGGTCGAAATTAACATTGACTATCCTGATATAAAAAAAGAATGTTTGGAATCCTCTCGCAACACTGAAGGTGACTCTAGTGAGTATTATGGTATAAACGCGTATTTGTAAATAATAAAACAAGTAGTTATCAAGTCAGTTTGTCTGCCTCGTGGTATAATGGTCAGCGTCAGGGCTCGATTCCCGACCTGGTTGATATGAAATATTTATTTAAAAAGGGTTTTTTCACACTAGAATATTTCATAGTCCCTGGACTGTTAACTGAAGCGTAAGACTGATCATCTTACCTTCATTTAACAAAAATGATTAAGATACGCTGCGATTGGTGTAGAAATGCAGTTCCCTATGCACCATTAGGTGCGGAAAGGGAATGATGATGATGATTAGTTATCAAGTATATTTTGAGTTCTAATCGAGCTATTTATCTTACATATTACAACAGATATCAACAATATTTAAGAGATGGAAATATAGAAGTCTAAGCATTTACAGGGTTTATGACCTGTCATTGGCTGGTTTTAGTGGCCACTTTACACACTAACATTCACTTTTATGCCTATGTATGATCTTTATGAAGTAAAAGTGCTGAAACCTTTATTGATGCGGGTGAGATTCATCTGACTGAATATTATTTCACCTACAGACAAAACAACGCTTTAAAATATTTTTTAAATTTTTATACTACTTTCACGACGAGTAGGTTTGATAAACAATATTTTGAGTTTGTCCAAATTCCTGTAGACTAATATTGGATTGAAACCATCAGGGAGTAATTAATATTAGTATATTACAACATGGAGGTTTCAGCTCTTTTTTTTAACAAAGAACATGGAAAACTTAAAGAAATACAGATGTTCGAACAAAGGCAAAATGGTAAATGTTTCACAGTTTATAAAGTAGCCATCTAAACCAGCCAATGACAGGTCATAAGCCCTGTTGTTGCTTAGGCTTCTCTGTTTCTTCTCTATATTTTTTTTACTTTTTGTACATAATGTTATTTGTGCATTGGCGGGCTTATTGCCAAATGGCAATTTCTTCCAACTAGCCGATAAAATAATAGTTTAATTTTTATAATTCAAGTTACAGAACATATTCAATAGAAAATAAGATTAAAAAGCTAAAGATATATTAAAATAGTAATAAACGTATTTGTGTATAAATTACATTAAATCAAAATTATTACTCGATGGGAAAAAGGAAAAAAGAGGAAAGAGGAAAGGAGGAGAGATTAAGGAAGAGAAAGGAGATGTTTCTTCAGACGTGATTTAAACAGATAATGTAGTAACATCTTTGATGGTGGATGGGAGGTGATTCCACAGTCGAGCCGCATGGACACTATTTGAGTTAGAAAAGAAGTTGTAGATGGGTATTAAGGGAGTACTTTGAGAATTAGAACGAAGAGGTAAATTATGAACTGATAAAGCGTTGAAATTTTTCACGCAGGTATATAGGAGCGTTAGGAATATGAAGTACATTGAACAGAAGTGTGAACAGTAGTGTTCAATCAATATTATTTTCCCTCTAGATCTTGCTAGGATCTATCACAAGTAGGCTCATATCCCTGGTATTTGCAAAAAGGTGATCCAGTGCTCCCCTTATGTTAATATTGTGACTTTTTTTTCAGACACTATGTCGACCACGTTAACTGTAGAGAGTATAAATCTACCGTCTCATAGTGCAGAACCACAGCCAAGAAAGAAAAAATCTTATGATAAATGTGTATTAAAAACTCCTCTCAAGAAACCGTTCGCATGCTCGGAATGTAGCTACCTTACTCCCTTAAAAAGTGGTTTAAAAAAGCACATGTTGATACACGCTAAAGAGAA
This sequence comes from Micrasema longulum, assembly GCF_059751315.1. Lineage (NCBI taxonomy): Eukaryota > Metazoa > Arthropoda > Insecta > Trichoptera > Brachycentridae > Micrasema > Micrasema longulum. The sequence goes on from NW_028278648.1 coordinate 49,411, forward strand.
ACCGTTTGCATGTTCAGAATGTAATTATAGGGCTTCTAGCAGAAGTTATTTAAGAAGGCACATTTTCGTACATACTGGTGAGAAACCGTTCGCTTGTTCAGAATGTAATTATACAGCATCACGTAAAAATAAAATTAAAAGTCACATGTCCGTACATACTGGCGAGAAGATGTTTAAATGTGCGGAATGTAAATATGCAGCAAATAGGATAAGGGATATAAAAAGACACATGTCTAAACATACTGGTGAAAAACCGTATGCATGTTCAGAATGTAACTATACAGCATCACAGAAATATAGTATCATTAGTCACGTGATTTCACACAGTCGCGAAAAACCATTTGCTTGCTCACAATGTAATTATACAACTATTAAAAAAAGTTATTTAAAAATGCACATGTTCGTACATACTGACGAAAAACCATTTAAATGTCCGGACTGTAATTATAAAACTCCACAGAAAAGTGCTATGAAGAGGCATACGTTCGTTCACACTGGCAAGAAACCGTTCAAATGTGCAGAATGTAATTATACAGCATCACAGAAGTGTGATATTAAAAGTCACATGTTAACACATACTCTCGAGAAACCATTCGCATGCTCAGAATGTAATTACATATGTTCTAGAAAAGGTAATTTGAAAAAGCATGTGTTGATACATACTGGTAAGAAACGATTTAAATGTACAGAATGTGAATATACAGCAAATCAGAAAGCGGATGTAAAAAGGCACATGTTAAAACATACTGGTCAGAAACCGTTTGTATGCTAAGAATGTAATTTTACAGCATCCCAGAAAAGTGAAATTAAGTCTCATGTTAACATATACCTACTTGCGAGAAGCCATTCGCACGCTCAGGATGTAATCATAAAACTTATGAAATAGTAATTTAAAAATGCACATATTAATTGATAAGTGTTAAAAAACGTTTGATTGTGCAAATTGTAAAATAAAATAAAAAAGAACACCAAACTATTTTAATAATATTACGAGTAATATAATTTCCACAACAATTATCTAAAGATATAAAACTATAGAGCTTCATTGATTACATCACAATACATAGATGTTTGTCAATAAATACTTATTTTTTTATAATTTTTTCCGCCATTCAAATATAAATACATAAATTCCCTATTACCTATTAAACACTTGGCCTTGCTCTTAACTATTGGTTTTTCCCACAATTATGATAAATGTACATGGTATAGTTTATAATTTATTTATTTTACTAAAGCACCCTGAATTATATAACTATATAAGGACATTCAATACATCTATTCTTCACATTCGTTTGAAAATGCACTAACAAAGCCGAACAATTGTGACGAAATTTTTGTTTTTATATTTGTAGAAATAAAATGAAGTGTTCAGTACTCAAATCAGTGTTTGATTTCATAAATGTATTTTTTAAAAGGAATAAGAGGCTTGTCAGCAGGTGGGAAAGAAAGGATGTGGAAGAAAGTTATGAATAATAAATCACACCACCCAGACCAATTGAGAAAAACCTTTGTTGGATTTTTTCTAACTGGCGGGTATCGAACCCGCGACGCCAGTTTCACGGCTCTACGGCGTCTGTCTAATTATAAGTTTAAATATGGAGTTATACAAAATAAACACCAAATCAATCAATAGATTGTAAATATATAGCAATTCGGAAAGAGGATTTAAAGAGACACATTTTTAAACATACAGGTGAGACCGTTCGCCGAGAAACCGCTCGCATGTTCAGAATGTAATTTTACATTATTATGAAAAACTGACACAAAAATTCCAAGCTCCTGTTAGCAGATAATGCATTTAAGGTTTATACTTGTTATTTGTAAGATTAAAAATATTAAGCTTTCGTTCATTTTTAGCTTTGACAAAGGAACGGTCATGTTCTAAATCCGGGATACAAAGTGTTAATAACCCTGAAGAGGGCACAATAAATTTATGAACACACTTAGATTAGTACTGTTTAAATATAAACAACTTATATCTATGGTCTTTGTTGTCGTTGAAGTATTGTCTATGTGCCTCCTTCGGTGTCTGTAATCTGTAACCATCTGTGCATCCTCATGTAAATGGCCGATCGCGGCTGCGCGTCACACGTGCTGTGTACCGCACGTCAAACATTACGGGCTATATTCCGCGTTCCCAAAGTGTTGTCTGTATTAAACGATAGTTTATTATAATAAATCTGCCCCAGCACGTTGGCTATTCTTTCACGCGTATGCACCGCCCGGTATGATTTTATAGATCGACCGTCTTCTTCTTTTTCCTTCTTGTTCGATGACTTCGTTGAGTAAGAATATGAAGTAAGTTTGAAAAATGATAAATTGTATTCATTGACCTTTGAGGCACATCTTGTGGGCAAAGGTGTACCGTAGGTAATTCATTCACGACGAACATAATATTATTTAGTTTATTTTGAGAACTGTTTACATTATACCTGTCCTTTAAAATTTAAAACACTTTGACATAAGTCAACCGTGTTAAAAATAACTAACCATACACAAGGAAATTTCAACTCCCTATTAAAGTTTAATAAAAATCCGTCATGTGCTATAAATAATATTCATTATTAATGTTTAAAGCATTAACTTTGTCAACAATATTTTGAGTTTGTCCAATTTTTTGTAGACAAGAACTGGATTCCACTCCCTGGGGAGCTGTTTATATTAACATATTACAACAGAGATGAAGAACCTTTAAGAGAAGGTAATATAGAAGTCTAGGCATCTACAGGGCTTATGACCTGTCAATGGCTGGTTTAAGTGGCCACTTTACACACAGTGTGTAAAGTGGTCACAGATTGTTGAGAGATCATATGCCCTGTAGATGCCTAGATTTCTATATTACCTTCTCTTAAAGGTTCTCCATCTCTGTTGTAATATGTTAACATTAACTTTGTGGTCAAACATTTTACTAAATGTTATTAAATATTTGTTTATAACCACTTACCGATTTTTCTATGTCTACCGGTTTCGAGACGTACCTGTCTCTTCGTCAAGACAGGATATAGTCCTCTATACGATGTTCCACTGTAATAATCACCCCATTAAACCCATTAAACTTACCCCCTGCCTCCAACCCCTCTACTTTTTTCATTTATTTCTTAAACAACAGAATATTTTCATAATTTAACCAGCGCATGTTTGTCCTAACCAGTGCATGTGCTTATTAAAATGCATGTCGTGTTGGTTTTATATTATTGTGCAACAACTATGGTGAAGGTGTATAGTGGGTTTTGCATGTTGGTTTAATTCGTGTCCTGACGAAGAGACGGGTATGTCTCGAATTCGGTAGACATAGAAAAGTCGGTAAGTGGCTATGTACAAATATTTAATATCATTTAATATAATATTCACGTTCATATGTCACGAAATTTTTTACCAGGTGTGATTATTCAACATGTTTTGCTACCATCGGAGCAATCAGAGAGAATATCGGCATCAAAATTCAGCTGTTAAATAATAAGATTTTCTATTATAATATTTATGACTGCAAAACCATAGACGTACTTTTCGTCCTCGTTTCTATTAGTAAGGGGTTATGTATGGAGTCGGATATGCTCCCATACGAAATATTGTTCTGAATGATGAAAATGTCTTATGAATAATCAAAATTATGGATGCATCGTGTACATTTTCAGGTGATTGATCTTCAAGTATAGCGAGGTGTTTGTGTTCGACTATGGAACATATCGCTTCAGTGAATGTCAAGGTTGAACCAGGCACTGGCGATTTAGGAGAAGATATTCTCCATTCAGGGGAATGGGCGTCATGTTCCTACAGAAATGAGGAGCTAGATGTTGCTACCGTGAAGGCTGAACCAGAAAATGGTGACATAAAAAGATGTGTTATCAATACTAAGGAAAAGCCGTCATGTTCCTACAAAACAGAGGATCCAGATGTTGCTTCCGTGAAGGCTGAACCGGGGACGGGCGGTATAAAAGAAGATATTCTTCATACTCGGGAAGGGGCGTTATGTCCCTACAGAAGTGAAGAGCAAGGTGTTGCTTCCGTGAAGGCTGAACCGGGGACTGGCGATGAATTAGGAGATATTTTCTATACTGGGAAAGGGGCGTCATGTTCCTATAGAAGCGAGGAGCTAGGCGTTGCTACCGTAAAGACTGAACCGGGGACCAGTATTCAACAGCTTAAACTTGACATAGAATATTCTGATATAAAACAAGAATGTTTGCAATCCTCTCTCACCAATGATTCTAGTGAGTAATAATGCATCCGCCTAATTCAATTTAAAGTCTATAGGTATCTGTTTAATGATACGATTCCGACGTGGATTAGCTTTTCATTTTATTTTCTTATTTCAATTAATTTTTAAATTAAAATAAAGCGGTGCGCGTCGGGCGTACAAGCGTAAATCTTATGTCGTTTAGATAATATATTAAATTTAAAAAAATGTGTAAATTATCTCTCTCTTTTCTTAATAGAAGGGCTTAGATGTTACACGTGTTTATGTTTACACATATATCGTCAGCATACTGAAAAATTATCATCAAAACATCTAAATAACAACATTTGTGAAAACATTTTAAAATGCCGTTCATGTCATTTTTTGAGCTACATCAACTGATGAAACCCTCAAAATACTCATAGGTTAGTTTCAAAGTTAGTTAAAAACGCTCTTTAAAAAAATGATTGTTAATTCTGTTTACCAGATATTTTGTTTAAAAATCTCTTTGATTGAATCAATTTTATGGAACTAATAACTACTAGTATGTATGATGTCTAAAATATGAATAAGGAAAATTGGAAACGACTTTTGTTGAGTCAAACATTCAAATAGATTTTTCTCAGTATAGGCAACAATTTTACCATGATATTTGTTTATAACTTAGTAGGTGTCCTCGTTTCTAAAGACGTTCCCGCGTTTTTCCGAGTTTAACTTTACTGGTATTCTCTGGGCACCATAAAATCGCGTTTGTAGCTTATTGCGGACTGGAATGGCAATTCACCCGGAGCAGAGAAATAATATGCAGAAACAGCAGCTCTAAAGATACACTTTTTATCCTTTGGTTTGGTTCAGCCCTAACTTAGAGATAGGCTGAATAATGAAAAGGACGTGAAAATGGTATTCCTCTTTGAATATTTTAACTAGACGTACAAATTTTCATAGATATATCCCCTCTAAACCTAGCCGGGGTCTACAAGAAGGGTGATTTCCCTAGTTAATATTATGTTCTTTTGATTTCAGATACTGAATCGTCAACATTACTTGTGAAGAGTATAAATCTACCGTCTCATAGTAGAGAACCAATACCAGAGGCGTACAAAATCCAACAGAATAAAATTTGTAATCAACTTGCTTTGACAAGTGCCAATCAGAAACCGTTCGCATGCTCTGAATGTAATTATACAACTCAACGGAAAGATATTTTAAAACAGCACGTGTCTATGCATACTGGCGAGAAACCGTTCGCATGCTCGGAATGTAATTATAGAACTCGTCGAAAGGATATTTTAAATCAACACTTGTCAATGCACGCCGGCAAGAAACCGTTCGCATGCTCAAAATGTAATTATAGAGCTCGACAGAAGACTATTTTAAAACGGCACATGTTGATACATACTGACGTGAAACCGCTCGCGTGTTTAGAATGTAAATACACAACTTCACGAAAAGATCATTTAGAACGGCACATGTTAATACATAATGACGAAAAACAGTTTTCGTGTTCAGAATGTCAATTTACAACTCGATGGGAGAATGTTTTAAAACGGCACATGTGGCATCATACTGGTGAAAAACAGTTTGCATGTTCTGAATGTAAATACACAACTCAATGGAAGCATATTTTAAAACGGCATATGTTGACACATGTTGACGGGGAACCGTTGTCGTGCTCAAAATGTAATTATAAATGCCGACGGAATGATCTTTTAAAACATCACATGTTGATACATACTGACGAGAAACCGTTTGCATGCTCAGTGTGTAATTACAAAGCTCGACGAAGTGATATTTTAAAGCAGCACATGTTAATACATACTAATGAGAAACCGTTTGGATGCTCAGAATGTAGTTTTACAACTCGACGGAAAATTCGTTTGAAGGAACACTTGAAGGGTCATACTGGCGTGAAACCATCCGCGTGTTAATAATGTAAATATTAATGATTATTTAGGACAGTACAAGTGTGTACATACATAAAACAGATGTTCGAAGTACACTGCGTTTGGCGTTCCAAAACTTTGGACCACTGGGTTCTTTAAAAGACGTGAGAATGATTATTTTCAGTCATATTTCTTGTAAGGATAATTTATTCTTTCTTCAATCCGTGCCTCATGTCTGAGGATGGTGATTCCGCCTGACTCCAGGCAAAGCACGTCTGTGGGCAGTCTCCCTCCATCTGGAACGGTCTTGTGCTCTTCTATAGGCATTCGTCAGTGATGATTCTGATAATTCAGTGACTGTGCCGCTCCATCTTGTCGGTTGACGTCCGAAGTCAAAATATTGTTGATAAATTACCTGGTCCATGAAGAAGTATAGAAATTGAAAAAATAATATTTTCAGGCGTTGCCTAGTATGTAGGTGAAATAATTCAATTAGTTGAATCTCACCTGCATAAATAAAGGTTTCAGCTCTTTAACTTCACAAACATCAACAGATGAAAGAATTTAAGGAAAATAGATGTTCAAATATAGGCAGAATGGTGAATGTTACACAGTGTGTAAAGTGGCCACTTAAACCAGCCATTGACAGGTCATAAGCCCTGTAGATGCCTGGACTTCTATATTACCTTCTCTTAAATGTTCTTCATCTCTGTTGTAATATGTTAATATAAACAGCTCCCCAGGGAGTTGAATCCAGTCCTTGTCTACAAAAATTTGTACAAACTCAAAATATTGTTGAACAGTTATTTATATACTAATTACAACACAAAAGTGCTAAGTGTTTAAACATCATTCCCTTTCCGTGCCTAATGGTGCATAGGACACTGCATTGGTAGCCAATCGCAGCGTATCTTGATCATTTTGTTACATGAAGGTAAGATGATCCATCTTACGCTTCAGGTACCAATCCAGGGACTGTGAAATATTCTAGAGTGAAAACACCCTTTTAAATAAAAATTTCATATCAACCATGTCGGGAATCGAACCCGAGATCTCTTGCGTGGCAGCCTGACGCGCTGGTTACGCCGATATTATATACTTATTTATAATTTTATATATACTTATATTACCCACATTAACGTTGATATTCTCACCCACTCGCACCTGTACCTGTCCCTGTCCCTCACCGCCCAGTAGTAATTTAGTTAAGAATCGAGCATCGAGTCATTTACATCGCCGCCGCTCACCGCTCCGCACCGCGTAACCTCCCCGCTACCGCACATCGTAAAACCACCATAAATTAAGTGAGAAGTGAAGTGTCCCAGAGCCATCTCCAGCCTCCAGTCACCAACAAGATAGATCCGGAAGGTAGGAGATTCTTATAACTTTCTGCTGGGATCCAAACCGTTTTCCTTGGCCACCCCTCACGCACCGCTCCGCATGGCCAAATGGCTCCTCCACTTATGGTTTCTAAAAAACATACATAAAATAAAACATATCCATACTTAAATCCACACAGATTATATACATAAATAATAGTAAGACAAAAAGCAAAATAACATTATTAGTACAGCTCACATATTTAACTACTGTGCAGGCATCAAGTAACAGGTTACTGTCCCGGTGGCCCAACATCCGCACAAATGCCAAATATTTACGACATATATTCATCGAGACATTGTGTGGATACAAATACAAAAACTTCTTTACTATGCTGAAAGCACACATTTATTTATTTATTTATTATATATACGGCCTAAGCCAATGACAACAGTTACACGAAGAAACATTAATGCAAGAAACTGAACAAAAAGAACATAAAACTATTTAGCAAAGACAAACAAGGGCAAAACAATAATTGTATTCAATATATTTAAAAAAACGAAAGACCTAAAACTTTGAGCTAAACCATGTCAATCCAACTTAATCCCAGACTGTTTAGTCGCGAAGAGATCTACGAAAAGCCGGAAGATCGATTCCAAAAAATTCCAAGCCGTGTGATGAATTGACTAATCTACACATTCTGGACATTGGGGCATAAAAACCAAAGTTGCTCTTAGAAGATTTTATAAATAGCAGATTTTGACTTCTGGTGACACGGTTGGGAACATGAAAAGAAATTGATTGCAACAGAGATGGGACATCACTTAAAGCATTAAGTATTTTGAAAATGCATATAAGGTCCATCTCAGTTCTACGTCTCTCCAATGAAGACAGATTAAGAGATTGCTCTATTTCAAAATAGGAATAATTACCTCTTTGTAATTCGAGCAACCATGCCACTTTTCTTAGAAAACGGTGTTGGACAGACTCGATATGGTCAATATGAGTTCTGTAGAAAGAGACCAAATAGGAGAAGCGTATTCTAGATGGGGTTGAACTAGTGAGCAATAAAGAGTTTTGATGATATACATGTAAAAAAACTCTCTTAAAAATCAAAGAATAATGTTAGACCAGCTGCTTTTGTTCAAATTAATAAATAATAAAATTACTCCTACTACTACCATCACGCCATTTCCCCGTAGGAGTAAGCAGATACAATAGACCACCACACACGTCTATCCTGGCATACATTTCTAGCTTCTTCCACATCCATACATGTCCTTCGGTTCTGCCTACTTTTGACATGACCAGGCTTAAGATTTTGGTTTATCTGATTATGCCACATTTTCCTAGATCGTCCTCGTCTCACGTTGCCGTTCATTTTTGCCATATTTACTTGTTTTACCATTCTTTCGTCGTCCATTTGTTCTAGGTGACCAAACCACATCAGATACCCTTTCTTAATCTTATCAATTATACTTGACTCTGATTTACTCTTTCGCCTGATTTCATCATTCGTAATCCTGTCATACATTGATTTCCCACACATTCGTCTAAGAGATCGCATTTCAGCCGCGTTCACTCGGCTTTCATCCTTCCTCTGCCAGTTCCACGTTTCACTTCCATACATAGGTGTTGGGACCAAACAAAATTTATTCCTCATTCCGTGTGCCATCTAGACCAACAAGACAAAATTTGTTTTACGCAGACAACGCGTCAACGTTGAATCAATGTTAAAATTATCTACAACACTGAGAATGCATATTCTTGCTCGCATGAGCAATATAACTAGATTTACCGAGGCTATTTTTTTTATGACAATGGATATAAAAGTGTCCTACACTAATATACGAAGAAATTGACAATATATTTTGTACATGCTGATTGTTTACCCAATAAAATAAATAAATAAATTGAGTTTATATATTGTTACATATTATTTTAAAAAATATAATATCAAGGTGACAAATGAGATGGGCTGCGTTTAGTTAGGTAATAACCATATATATATATATATATATATATATTTATTAAGGCTTTTTAGGCTATGCCCGTGTCAAGCCATAATAATTAACAATAAAAAATACATAGTAAAATTAATCAGATTAAATTATAATGACATGTGATGCAATATAATAACAATTCAGAAAAACAAGTTATAAGTAATAAATAATAAAATCTCAAAGAATACAATGTAAAAAAGATAGTCTTATATAAATATTAAAATTTGAATTATACAAATTTAGATTCATACGTAATCAAATGTAAAAAATAATAGTGTCTTATTGTTATCAAAAACATTTTTCACTTTGTGGTATGACATTTTACACTTATTTGCTTATAAATTTGTATAAACCACTTAATTTTTTTTAACCTATAATAACATAGGTAAAATATTAACAAATTGTAAAGATAAGGATGATATATTAAATCATTCGGGAATTTATAAATTAAATTGTTTAAATTGCCCAAATTTCTATATTGGAAAAACTTCACGTAAATTTAAAGTTAGAATCAAAGAACATACTTATAAGATGTCTGAGTTATAATAATTTTTCAGAATTCGCAAATCATCTTATATCTAAAACCATGAATTTAATCAAGAAACGTGTGTAGAAATTTTGCATGTCAATAAAAATGGTTTTCGTGTAGATAATTTAGAACGATTAGAAATTAGTAAAGCCATTAATCAAAAACTTCAAATAATAAATAATCAATTAAATTTAACTTCGAGTCTTCTTTTAAAACTATTCCCGTTATGATTTATTTTATCTTCTTTCTCTCTCTTTCTTTAAATTTTCTGTCTCTTTCATACAATATTTTATTATATAAATAGCAACGCGTGTAATTATAAGTTAGTTAAATTCCTGACGATGAGGTAGTAACCTCGAAACCGGTCGAAGTGTAATTAAAAAAATTAAGTGGTTTATACAAATTTATAAACAAATAAGTGTAATAATAGTAACATTCAAATCAATAGAAAAATAATTTATTAAATAAATATATAAAAATTTAATTGAAATGATAATTGAGATATGGTTTCTAGAAACTTGCTCTATACTATAATAAGAAATAGGAATAATAAATAATATGCTAAATTAGAGATATATATACCCAGATGCCCATGAAAGCTCAGTTAACCATGTACATTGCTGTTTTCGGTGAGGGAAAATTTAAAACAAACACTGGATTCTTTCCACCCCTGCCTGGAATGTGTAAAAAAAATTCTCCTTAACCTTAGCCGCCTAACGTTCGTACAAACCCCGTTAAACCTAACCGACGAACGGTTTTCGCAGTAGATATTTCTAACCAAAAACATATTATGCTTTTGTGTTTATTATACACGTAGGTATATGAAGCTGGCAGGCTGGCAGGAGCTGACAGCGAAGAGGAACTGCAATCCTTGGTTACAAAGGTTTACGAAGTGTGCAAGGAGAGTGATTTGCTAATGAATGTGCAAAAGTCGAACGTCATGGTCTTTGAAAGAAATGTAACTATGACTGAATGTAAGATTGTAGTAAATGGAGATAGTTTGAAACAGGTCGAAGAATCTGTATATCTGGGTAGTATGTTTACTAGAGATGGAAATATAGACAAGGATATTGAAAGGAGGGTTAGTGCCGGTAACAGAGTTAATGGTGCCTTAAAGTCTGTCGTAGCAAATAAGTGTCTATCGCAAGAGGCTAAATTAGCAGTTCATAATGGAGTTCTGGTACCAACCCTAATGTATGGAAGCGAAGCATGGAGTTGGAAAAAAAGGGACGAAAGTAGACTGAATGCTGTTGAAATGCGATCCCTCAGGCGAATGTGCGGAAAAACAATGTATGATAGGTGCCCTAATGTCGAAATTAGAGCAGAATGCAAGGCTGAGTTAAGCATTATCGACAAAATTAAGAAAGGTATTTTGCGATGGTTCGGTCATGTGGAGCGAATGAATGATGAAAGAACGGCTAAAAAGATTTATGATGCGAATGTGTCTGGTTGTAGAAGTCGAGGAAGGCCGAGAAAGACATGGCATGATCAAGTACAACAAATTCTTGAAAGTGGTCATGTGAAAAGTCGGAATAATCGACGTGCGTGCATGAGAAGATGTATGAATGTGAAGGAAGCAAAGGAAGTGTGCCAGGACAGAGTGGTGTGGCGTTCTATCCTCTCTGCCTACCCCTCCGGGGAAATGGCGTGATGGTTAGTTAGTTAGTTAGTTAGTATATGAAACAAACGTAGCTGGACATCGAGAGACCGTGGCAAGCACTGAGTTGACAAACGATAACACGATCATCGGCGGGAAAAGGGTACAGCGTATTTGTTATAGCGTATTCGTCGATGTGACGAAAGGTAGGTGTCTAGGGTCGAACAACATTGTCCATGTATTGTGTTCTACAGCAAAGGCGAGCATAATGTGATAATTGCAAGCATTGTGTCGGTAGTCAAATGGCAGAAGGGACCATGTGTATTTTTGTCTATGTTAAAACTAAAGTTTTCAAAAGAATTAATTAATATTTCATTAAATACACGCAGAAAAAAATTCAAAAAATCAGCGTCATTTAGAATGGTAATTTACTATTGAAAAACAATACTAAAATATTTTAGTTTGTGGATTAAAGTCTTGAAATTGAGACGTTTTTCAGCTCTCCTGAACATTTTTGAAAATTACAAATGGTCCCTTTTGCCATCTGACTACCGGTGTATTTATACAATTAAACAATATTTACGTGCATCGATTCGCAAATAATGAAGTCAAAAATTTATATTTATCACAGATAAACATTTGATTTTATGCTCCCGATGTCCAGAAGTTTGTTAATCAATTCGACATAGCTTGAAATATAAAGGGCTCGGTAAATTGTTCAATGAAAGATTTAGATTACGTTTTCAGGCGTGGACACCGCTTGAATATTTTACATTGCTAATGCGAATCCGCCCGAAAACTGTGACTTTTATTGGCCAGATAAGTACTATTAGTATATTTATGTCTATGACATTCTATATTGTATTTGTATAATCTGCGGTATTGTCTACGCGCCTTCTCGAAATGGTCAGACGGTGTTATCTCTGGTCGCGCGTGTCACACCATTCGTCAAACATTACGACCTGTATGCCGCGTTTCTAATGTTCTGCCAGTATTAACCGTCAGTTTTTATAACTAATCCCCTCTAGAACACAGGGTGGCATTGAATATTCGTAAATAATTTGTATGCAGCTAAAACGAGAACAAATACAGTATCTATTAGTAGATCTATTATTTACATAGGTACGAAGGTTTTCACAGTCACTGTTATCAATTTGTTTTTTGGGATTCCGTGTGTGTTGGAATTTGTTCCGACGGTTTTTTTTATTTCGGCTACCATTGCAGGAGCCATCTTCAGGGTAAACTGAGTGTTTTGTAGAAAATAGCGTGTGTTTAAGTACTAGTAATTTGTACCGTGTCGCAGTCGGCAGTAGGCACATTTCTATACATTTTTGTAGTATGTAGTGCTGGGAACCATGTTGAGTTTAATTTAAGCCCGTCGTCTTTGTTTATGTTATTTGGGTGTCTGTGTATTTAAATTGCCTCTTTTATTATTCGTGCACTGTAATTACTGGGTTTATGCAAAACATTTCGGTTCAAAGGCGAAAAAATGTCCGGTGTTTATAAAGTGTTTCGTTATTGCAGATTTGTCAGGATGCCCAAGTTTACACGCTCTTTTGTGTTAGTCTGTACACCTCATCACATCCTTGGCAATTTAGTTAATAAACAGCTTCCGTTTCCAGGGGATAATTATCTTTTGGGTTCAATAAATAGTTCTTTATTTTTCCCACAGTCCCAAACGTTGTTTCAACATTACGTTTTTTCAGCACTTTGGCTATCCTGTCAGTAACATTCTGTACATATGGTAGGTATGCAGTTCATCTGGTAATATCTTCTTCCTTGTTCTTCTTTGTAGCTTGCGATTTAATCATGTTGTCAATTTGCTTCTTCTTATATCCATTACGCTCCAACGCATCTATAATTTTGTTGACTTCTTCTTCCTTTTCAGAATCTTCGCATATTCGTGTCGCTCTTGTTAACAATGTATTTATTAATCCTCGTTTTTGGGCTGGATGATGATGCAAATCAGCGTGTAGGTATCGGTTCGTATAGGTTAATTTTCTTATACCGTATGCCCAAGACTGCCGTTTGATTTTCTTTGTACTTCAACATCTAAGAATGGAATAGACATTAGTTTGTAGTTCCAACACATACTTTTTTTCTACAAAACACTCAGTTTACCCTGGAGATGGCTCCTGCAATAGTAGCCGAAACGTCGGAACAAATCCAACACACACGATATCGCCCAAAAAAGAAACAAATTGTCTATTATTTCACATGCGGACAATTTCATTGCTCCTGGATTGGGACCTCCTATAGATGTAACAAATAAAATACAATATTGATGGCCTTTTTTTTTTTACAAGATGTAGGGACGTTTTTAAGTACTAAGTTCCGTCAGTGAAATAATCAACACTTATGGCGATGATGCTTAACTTAAGAAATGATTTGGGTGAATTTTAAAATATCATGTGAGAATATATGATGTTAGATGGATATCGAATGTTATGTATGTATCGTTTACATTTTCAGGTTATTGATCTTCAGAAATAGCGAGGTGTTTGTTTTCGACTATGGAACAGATCGCTTCAGTGAGTGTCAAGGCTGAACCAGAGACTGGCGATGTAGGAGAAGATATTCTCTACACTGGGGATAGGGTGATGTGTCCCTGCAAAATTGAGGAGCTAGGTGTTGCTACCGTGAAGGCTGAACCGGGCACCAGTACTGAACAACAGCATACTATAGAGAGTAATACACCGATTTTTACAGAAATCGACATTGATTATTCTGATATAAAACGAGAATGTTTGGAATCCTTTCGCAACACCGAAGGAGAATCTAGTAAGTAATATCAACACCCCCTTGACGAAGGCCTGGGGCCTCTGTTTAAAAAACAACTGTCAAATTGATGAGTATAATTTGTGAAATAGTTTCTCTGCCATACTTACCCAAATAGGTTATGTATATATTGCAATTTATTGGTGGAATTCTATTGTATTTAACGAAGGATAACGCAGACGGAGAACAATCAAGAAGGGGGAGTATAAACGTTCTGGCATTTACAGGCCTTATGATCGGTCATTGGCTGGTTTGAGGGGCCACTTTACATCTGTGCAATATTCTTGGTCGTTCTCTATTACCGCGAAACCGTCCAATTTCGCCCTTAATATATATTTTGCTCACTGAGTCTAATGTATGCTCAACCTTTAAAAAAATACATTTCCATTTGATTTCGGTAAATTTGGTACATTAAGGAAAGTAGATTTATGTCACTAACTTCACTCAGAAGGTTTTGTCACTAACTTTACTCAGTGGCTTGTCAGAACCAGTCAAAGTGCGCGTGTAATTTGTTGCGGGCAAATTACGAGTCTGTGTTTTTTAATGTAGGTACTGCTCGATGGCAATGACAAAGGTATTGTTAGTTCCAAAATTAGTTTTACGTAATACGAATAGCGTAGGGTAGATTTTATTAAGAAACCTAGTAAATAAATTCATTTAACATATTGTAGTAGGTTACATTGTTTCGCTAACAAAAGTTTTTTATGCAGTTGTATTATGGACCGAGGGAGTCTCATAAATTTTGTGAAATCTGACCGGGATCCTGAACACGTGTTCTCGGCGACAAGGTCGGAGCTGAAATGAACTAGAGGCGGGATGCAACCGGAGATATAGTCGGCTCTTTTTGGCACATGCAATTTACGTAAACGATCGATACCGTGGACAAAGGCGACGCTAGTTTTTACTATTTACGTAAACATAAGATGACTTCTCATTGGCTAAGAATGCACCAATTACAGACAGCGCTTTACAAAAGGATGCAATCGTTGCGTTGGAGCTAGGTATTTGTGTGTTCTTACTGTTAGTAAATTTGAAATAATTGCGTAAATAATACGGAAATACTTTGGCCCGGTAAATGATAAGATGACATTGTCTTTCCTGAATAGGAATAATGTATTGTAATTTTATTTTAATTTTATTTTATTTTATTTTATTTTTATTTTATTTATTTCGAATACAAACAGATGTACAGGTTAAATTAATATTTTTTAAAAAAAAATTTATATAAAATGTATACATAGTAGTTTAAAGATGTAAGGTGTTCATTACAATAGATTGGTTCCGCAGTCCCTTGTAAGCCAATATCCGAAGTAGTCAAACCCCGACGTTTCTTGACGGCTGCCAAAAATCCATCTCTGGTCATCTGCCTTAAGAATCTGACTACTATGAGTTTCGGCTTATTAGGTTGAGACGGCAGTCTGGAAAAGTAGTCTATGTCGCATTTTTCAAGGGGAAAATGAACAGTTTTGGCAATTTTATTAACAATTTCCAATATGTCTTCTCCGGTTTTATGAGTGATTCCTTGAATTTCGATGTTGTTCCGGCGTGACCATTGAGCCTGTTTATCAGTGAAATACTGAAGGTTGTTTATTTGTTTTTGTAATTCCTCAAATTTCCCTTGCATGCCATCTAACTTATTAATTTTTTCCTCTTGCAATAGAATTTTAGCCTCCATGGCATCAAATTTGTCATTTATAAATGACACGCTCTCTCTCATGCCAACCAATTCATTCCGTAAGGATTTTATGTCACATTTTATAGTCCGTAGTTCGGTCAATTCCATACGAATATTTTTAATTTCAGCGAGTATAGTCTTCGCCTCCGAATTGTTGATAACCCCTGATAATTGCTCGTTATCAGTTCCGAGCGATGTGTCCCGAGCGATACCAGAAATACAGTCAGTGCACTTTACCTTACCACGACGTTCGATAGATAACTTTTTGTAAGCAGCCTCTGGCAAATCTCCGCACACGAAATGATTTGCACCTTTGCACACTGAGCACGTATAATACGCTCCGGCCGTGACCGGCTTTTTACACACTTGACAGAGGTTAGACATATTGCAAAAATAAATTTTGAGTTACCCACTATTCACTTTTAATGTAATTTTAAAAATAAGCTAATTAACTGCAGAAAAGAATAGTTTAAATCACTCCAAGATGTATTAATTCGCAAAGCCTTTCGTTCAAACACTGCTAGAATAACACAACCACTTAAAAATATGTTAAATAATACTTTTTATACAGAGACAAAATTAAAGCCGCCACTTCGTATCAGTTTGAACAACGTTTATATTACTGCAAAGAAGGTCACGCAATGTAACATTCATATGTAACATTCATATGTTTTAGCTAGATAAACTAGAGTAGTAGCATTGACTTGTAGGATTTATTTGAACTTTTTATTATATAAATCAATATACAAAATTGTAGGATATATAAGTCTATGATAACATAAGCAATAATTAGCCTAGGTATTGTGTAATTATATCTTAAATTAAGAATATGTGTATGGAATAAAAATAAACCACAAAAAAGGGAGTGTCCTAGAAAATAGGCGCGCCCAGATGTAGTAAAAAAGGGAATGGCTCCAGGGATCGAGGGTAATTATTTAAGCTTAGGTTTCTGAGAGAGACAGACAGTTCCGAATAAGAAGCCGCAAGAAAACAAAGTTTACACGGCAAGTTTGAATAAAGGGCTAGAGATGAATATTTCCAAGGCTAAATGTATGGTTATTCGGAAAAAGCCACAAACTTTCCCAATGACTTTAAAACGTGGAGCGCAGTTTATTGAGCAAGTTCATCAATATAAATATTTAGGATGCTGGCTGAGTGATAAATGGGATCACTCGCAAGAGATCAAAGTCAGAATAGAGGTGGCGCGAGACTGCTTTTTCAGGATGCGTGACCTTCTTTGCAGTAGAGACTTTAATTTAGACCTCCGAATGCGCATTACTCGATGTTACGTCTTCTCAGTACTTTTTTACGGCGTCGAAACGTGGACACTCACCCAAAACACTTCAAAAAAGATCGAAGCCTTTGAAATTTGGTGCTATAGGAGGATATTAAAAATCTCCCGGGTGGATAGAGTCCGAAACGATGATGTTCTCCGACGGATGGAAAAAGGTAAAGAGGTACTGAAGACCATAAAGAAAAGGAAACTCGAGTACTTTGGGCATGTGATGAGAGGCGAAAAATATAAAAATATAAAATAGAAAAATGTAAAAAAAAACAGGAAAAATTGGACGGTTTCGCGGTATTAGTGTTGGAAGAGAATAAGGAATAAATATGAACAAATCATCAACATTAAAAATGATTACTTACAGTATTGTTTGTAGTTAGGCAGTTCCTATTGTAGTCAGTAGCCGATAGGGGTGAGTACTACAAACTTACTATGGACACAGTGCCGAGTACCGACTACCACCCGTGACCGCCACTTCTTTACATTGCCAACAGTACTGACCTCAGTTCTGCCCAACGTCATACTATTTAAAAAAAAAAACTTTATTTAAAGCTAATTAACACCACTTAAAACGTAATTAATAGTAAATTGGTTTTCGTCTTGTTTGATATTCTTGGTCAATAAAATACGGACAGAGCTTGCCGGGGTGTTGCTGCGTTTCTATCGCCAAGAATGATAGAGGGCATGAATGAATATGAATTTGTAAGTGAGAGACTCATGTTTGTCAGATTTAAGGTCGGACTGACAAGATTGCTTGTTATCATAGGATACGCTCCTGTCAACTCCGACTGTGAATCTGAGAAGGACGAGTTTTGGACGAGTCTAATGAATGTGATGAATGGGAAAAAAGATAGCGAAAGGATAGTTTTGGCTGGAGATCTTAATGGTTGGGTGGGAACAAGGAGAGATGGGCTGGAGTCAGCTCTAGATATGTTTGGGGATGCGAGAGTGAATGACAATGGGAAAAGACTGCTAGAGGTATGCCTGGAATGGAACCTTTTTGTATCAAATACATTTTTCGAGCATAAAGGAATCCACCAATACACATGGGAGAGAGGAAATGAAAGGTCGATTATCGATTATGTCATCATTGACTCTAGATTGAAGCCTGTAACTGTCGACACACGTGTGTACAGAGGGGCCGAGATGGAATCAGACCATTTTTTAGTGGTCTCAAGGGTGATTCTGTTTAAGGGATGGCGGTCCCAAACAAACAAAGTGCAGGCTCCTTCTAGAGTCAAAGTTGAAAAACTGCAAAATGCTGACATAAAAGATAATTTTGAAAGATCTGTGAGTCACAGACTGAACGAAAAAGATGTAGAATGTATGGGTATAAATGATATGTGGGAGTGTTTGAAAATAAGTATGTGCGAGGCGGCGAAAGAAGTGTGCGGTGTGACAACGCTAGGGAGAAAGAAAGGTGATGCGTGGTGGGACGACGAAGTCAAAAAACTCGTTAAAGAAAAGAAGGATGCGTGGATAAATTTGCTTGCTGTAAAAAAGGAATATGAATCGGCTAAACGCGTGTATGGTGAAAGTAAGAAAAAGGTTAAGCAGGGTGTATGTGAACGGAAGAAAAAAATGAAGGATGAAGAAGGAATGAAAATGACACACAATTTCCATGAAAACATTAAAGTTTTCTGGAAAGCTGTGAAAAACTCCAGGAGTAGCAGTGAAAGCGGAGGCATGACAGTTGTTAAAGATAAGGATGGAAAAATGGTGACTAGTGAGAGTGGAATAAAAGAGAGATGGAAGGAATACTTTGAGGAAGTTTATGAATCGCACACTGGTAACTCGGGCGGTGCCGATGTATCGACATTATCCGAGGTGTGTCTGAACGCAAATGATGAGGTAAGTCAGATTAGTATGAAAGAAATTATCAGCGTTGTCAAATGTATGCGGAATGGTAAAGCGCAAGGGTATGACTGTATTGCAGCAGAGTTTATTAAGTCGGGTGGCAAATTAATTCTCACATGGCTACATAAACTTTTTAACTTGTGTCTCAAGGAGGAAAGGACTCCACCTGATTGGAGGAGGGCAGTTGTTATGCCGTTATACAAGGGAAAGGGTTCTAAGGTGGAGTGTGGGAATTACAGAGCTATCAGTCTTCTGAGCGCTGTCGGCAAAATGTATGGAAGAATACTGATAGAAAGAGTAAGAAACGTGACCAAGGAGAAAGTATGGGATGTACAGAGTGGATTTATGAATGGTAGAGGATGTATGGATCAAATATTTGCATTACGCAATATGACAGAAAAGTTTTTGGCGAAAAACCAGAAGCTTTTTTGCGCTTTTGTTGATTTGCAAAAAGCATTTGATCGAGTTGATAGGAAAAAATTATGGATGTTTCTATCGGAGTATGGAGTGAGTGACAACCTTGTCCGCGCTATTGCTTCTTTGTACAAAGATAGTGTAGCGTGTGTAAGGGTAAATGGGTCATTAACTTCCTGGTTTGACATCCCTAAAGGAGTCAAACAGGGATGTGTAATGTCACCGTGGTTATTCAACATATACATGGATAAATGTATGAAAGAATTGAAAAGTATGGATGTGGGAGCGAAAATGAGTAATCTAATTGTCAGTTGCCTTCTGTACGCCGATGACGCAGTCCTCCTAGCTGACAGCGAAGAGGAACTGCAATCCTTGGTTACAAAGGTTTACGAAGTGTGCAAGGAGAGTGATTTGCTAATGAATGTGCAAAAGTCGAACGTCATGGTCTTTGAAAGAAATGTAACTATGACTGAATGTAAGATAGTAAATGGAGATAGTTTGAAACAGGTCGAAGAATTTGTATATCTGGGTAGTATGTTTACTAGAGATGGAAATATGGACAAGGATATTAAAAGGAGGGTTAGTGCCGGTAACAGAGTTAATGGTGCCTTAAAGTCTGTCGTAGCAAATAAGTGTCTATCGCAAGAGGCTAAATTAGCAGTTCATAATGGAGTTCTGGTACCAACCCTAATGTATGGAAGCGAAGCATGGAGTTGGAAAAAAAGGGACGAAAGTAGACTGAACGCTGTTGAAATGCGATCCCTCAGGCGAATGTGCGGAAAAACAATGTATGATAGGTGCCCTAATGTCGAAATTAGAGCAGAATGCAAGGCTGAGTTAAGCATTATCGACAAAATTAAGAAAGGTCTTTTGCGATGGTTCGGTCATGTGGAGCGAATGAATGATGAAAGAACAGCCAATTTAGCCAAAAAGATTTATGATGCGAATGTGTCTGGTTGTAGAAGTCGAGGAAGGCCGAGAAAGACATGGCATGATCAAGTACAACAAATTCTTGAAAGTGGTCATGTGAAAAGTCGGAATAATCGACGTGCGTGCATGAGAAGATGTATGAATGTGAAGGAAGCAAAGGAAGTGTGCCAGGACAGAGTGGTGTGGCGTTCTATCCTCTCTGCCTACCCCTCCGGGGAAATGGCGTGATGGTTAGTTAGTTAGTTAGTTAGGTCAATAAAAAAGCATTAAAAAAACTATAAATGTTTAATGAAGCAGTTAAAAGAAATATGTTTTAGTGATAGAAGGGAAATTTCAGATTTAGCGCTGCTTTCAAGTTATTAAATAATGTTCTTGACAGTCCCGAACTTTTAAATTGCGTGAATTTTTATGTGAGACAGCGTGGGACGAGACAAAATACTTCTTTGCATAGTTGAAACTATGCCAAATACTCACCTCTTCCACGGCTCCACATGTTAGCGAACAAACATGGAAACATAGATTTACTTAATTAATCTGTAACAGACGCGGCGGATCACTGCTTCGTCCGTAGCAATCGCGCCCGTCACAAGAACTGTATATCTATAGGTGCTGGTGTCAAACGCAGAGTGGCCGGGCGTAGGCGGGCCTCGGCCGACGAACGATAAGCTCCGGGGGAGGTATCGTCGCCTAGAGATCCCTTGCGGGGTCGCTAGCGAGTAGCGCTGGCGGCCGCAATCCTGAGTCAGGCAACCGGGTTGTAAGGCCGGTATCTCTCCGTTGGTGGGAACGGCGGGGTGTGTTCCGGGGAAGTATCCAAGGGTCCAAATTATCCGGGGTCCAATATCCAATCCAAAGGGTATCCGAGTTCCAAGTCCAGGGGGGTAGCGGTGTTCGAATCCAGGTGGCGATGAGGTCCGGTTTGAAGCGAGGTAGGGAGGTGAAGTGGAGAGTAGAAAGCCTTAGTA
Organism: Micrasema longulum; assembly: GCF_059751315.1. Lineage (NCBI taxonomy): Eukaryota > Metazoa > Arthropoda > Insecta > Trichoptera > Brachycentridae > Micrasema > Micrasema longulum. Next base: position 70,830 of record NW_028278648.1, read on the forward strand.
GTGTGGTGAGATGACTGACTTTATTTTTCCCCGGCGGGGCTATATATACAACATTTTGCCGTGCGGCGGTGGGCTAGGCCAATAGCGGGCGGTGCTAGGTTGACCAATCACGCGGCGAGAGAGATAGCGAGCACATTTGCCGGCTCTATCGGTCTCTCTCGCGCCACGTATAAGGTCCCCACCCTCCCGCTACCGGCCGCAGTTCCCCGCCGACCGCGCGGCGATCAACACTTATACAGAACAACATAAAAACACATTATGGGCATACAAATATTTTCATGAATTCTAATCTATATGTGGGCTTCAGTATGGCGATCACCACCCCCGAAAGTGACAAATACTAGTCTTTATTGAGGAGGTGGTAGATCGCTTACACATACTGAAGCCTCCTATGCTACATTAAAGCCCCAGGAAGGGCCGCCAAGTTGGTGCATGTACTTTTACGTCGGCAACACTCCCCCCTGCCGAGGAGGCATCTCTGCGCCGACGTCGTCCTTGATTTGCAACACGGCGAGCTTGACGGCGGGTCGTGTGTAGGTTCCGGTGGCTGTCTGGACCCGGGCGCTCCTGACTTGTCCATCCTTCCCTGGTGTGACTGCTATGACGCGTCCCCGCGGCCATTCATTCCGCGGGAGGGCGGCGTCCGTTATTATGACCAGGTCATCGACCATGATCGGTGTGGCGGCCTGTTGCCACTTCCGTCGCTGTGCCAACGTCGGGAGATATTCCCTCATCCATCTTTTCCAAAATGCGTCGGCTAGTTTCTGCGCCACCCGCCATTGTTTTCTGAGGCACAGTTCGGGCGGCGCGTCTCTGTAATCGGCCAGATGCGGCTGGGCCCCGCTCGACCCGATGAGAAAGTGCATCGGAGTCAGCGGAGCGTCGTCTCGGCTATCAAGCGAGACGTGGGTTAGGGGCCGAGTGTTTACTGTGTACTCGGCCTCCGCTATCGCTGTCATTAGCGTTTCCTCTCGGGGGGCTTGTTCCTTTAGAATCACCATAAGCGCCCCCTTTATCGACCGGACGAGCCGTTCCCAGGCTCCTCCCATGTGTGGCGCCGATGGCGGGTTGAACACCCATTTGATCCCTCTCCTTGTCGCCTCGTTCTGTAGTTCGGGATCGTGAGCTAGTTCCTTCATGGCGGCCGCCATCTCTTTGTCTGCGCCTCTGAAGTTCGTCCCGTTGTCTGAGTAGAGCGTTGTCGGATGTCCTCTGCGGGCCGCCATCCTTCTGAGGGCCTGCACCGTCGAGTCAGTACTCAACGACGGTGTAATTTCAATATGCACGGCCCTCGTAACCATGCACGTAAACAGGGCCCCGTATCGTTTCTCCCGGCGTCTTCCGATAGTCACGTATACGGGCCCGAACATGTCCACCCCACAGTGGGTAAAAGGCCTTACGTGATGATCGAGTCGGCCGGCAGGCAGCTGTCCCATGAGCGGAGGCTGCGGGCGGGCCTTCTGTATTCGACAGTAGCGGCACTCGTATATAATTTTCCTTATATTTGTCCGTAATCGTGTTATAAAGAACTGTTGTCTGAGTTCGCTGAGTGTCCGCTCTGTACTTGCGTGTTGCCGCGACTCGTGATAATGCCTTATCAATAGACGCGTATAGGCGTGCGCTCCGTCCAGTATGACGGGCGCCTTTAGTTGCTCGCTCACCGCGGGGGCTTCCATAATTCGCGTCCCCATTCTGAGGACGCTATCTTTATCGAGGTAGGGAGTGAGACCCAGCAGGCGGCTGTTCCGCGGGAGGCACTCCCCCCGTCTAATTGCGGCTATCTCGGCGTGGTAACTGTCTGTCTGGCTTATAAGTATCCACGCCCTCTCTGATGCCTTGAGTTCCGGGGCGATGAGTGTCGCGCTTCCTGTATTCTTTTTCCTGCAGTGGTTTATGAAGCGCAACACCCACGCTGTAGTCCTGATCAGTCTCCGCCAGGAGGAAAATCTTCTTTCGTCCGGGAGGGCTGTCATCACGATGGCACTGTTCGCACACTTTATTTCACTGCTTGTATCCGGGGTCGCCGTTATTACCTTGAGCGGCGGCCATTCACTTTTATTTTTCTTTATGAAACTCGGCCCACTGAACCACATGCCGGCCGGGGAGATGTCTGGTATCTCGCCGTCCCGCGTCCCGAGATCAGCGGGGTTCTTCTTTCCTGGTACCCACCGCCATTCTTGAGCGTTCGTTAGCTCATCTATTTCCCCTAGGCGGTGGGCTACAAATGGCGTGAAGATACGCGAATCACTCTGGACCCAGCACAGCACCGTAGTAGAATCTGTCCAGTAGTAGGTATCGCGTATATTACTTCCGCATTCTTTCTTAATTGTGGCCGCCAGTCGCGCGGCCATGAGCGCGGCTTGTAATTCCAGGCGTGGAATTGATAGCGCTCGTAGCGGGCTAACTCGGCACTTGCTGGCCATGAACGTCGCATTCCTTCCGGCGGCGTTCTCCTCCACGATGTAGGCTACGGCGCAGCTCGCTTGTTCCGAGGCATCGGAAAACACATGTAGCTCTACTGGCTGGCCCTTGGCGCTCGATACGCGCCGCGGTATAGCGCACTCGGTATTGCGTAATATGTCCACCCAAGTGCGCCATTTCTCTGCGTGTTCTTCATTCACTTGTTCGTCCCACTCTATGTGGGAGCGCCACACATCTTGTAGCAGTATTCGCGGGCGTATTGTCAAACACCCTACGAAACCGAGTGTATCGAAAATGCTCATAACTTCACTTAGCATCTGCCGTTTTGTAGGCCTCTCTGTTGGAACCTCCCGTGACACTTTAAATTTAAATTGAAACTCGTCTGTCACCGGGTCCCATTTGATGCCGAGGACCCTCTCTGTTACGGAGGTTCCGCTAATTATTTCGCGTGCGCTTTTCCCTCTCAGACTTGAAGGAATCGCTTCCATTACGGAGGGATCATTACTCGCCCAATTCGCGAGGATGAATCCGCCCCGCCGTAGTAGTTCGCTGACATCGTGGCGCAGTTGTATCGCCTCTGTTGCACTGTCTACGGCATCCATATAGTCGTCCATGTAGAACTTATTTCGCACAGCATCCCTGGCGGCGGCCATCTCTTGCCCGTGATCTTCTGCGACTTGATTTCTCACGTACTGTGCGCTGCTCGGTGAACACGCCGCGCCGAACGTCATCGACGTCATAATCATTTCCCGAATTTCTTCTTCGGGACTATCGCGCCAGAGGAACAGCTGCGCCCTCTGGTCTTCTTTTCTTATTTTAATTTGGAGAAACATCTCCCTTATATCTGCTGCCAGCGCGATCTTTCCCTCGCGAAATCGCATTATATTTCCCATAAGCGATGAGAGAAGGTCCGGGCCGTTGGCCAACATGTCGTTCAATGACTTCCCGTTGCAGCGGCTGGCGGCGTCAAATACTATCCGTATTTTATCCGGTTTATTCACGTTCGTCACTGCGAAATGCGGCAAAAACCAAAGCCCACTCGCAGTGTCTTGTCTTTCAGCCAGCGTCAGTTCCCGGGCATACCCCTTGTCTAGATATTCTTTAATCTTTAACTTGTAAGCCGCGGCGAATTCACTGTTTTTACTGAACTTTTTCTCTATGCTTAAAAATCGATTCAGCGCTGTACGGCGATTATCCGGTAAACACATTCGATTGTCTTTCCACAGTAGCCCTGTATCGTACTGTCCTTGCGGTAGGAAACGTGTCGTGGCTCTCATGGTTTCTGTGGCTCGCGCCTCCTGACGCGATATCTTGGCTGTCGAACTTATACCTAACGCGTCGACGGCGTAATTCTGTTTAACTAGATTTTCTAGTCTCTGTTCTGTACTAAGCGCCATTAGTATGCTGGCGTTAGTCTGGCGTGTCCGCCCACCGTGTATCACCTTTCCTAAGGCTGTCACTGAGGCGATGTATTCCCCGCATCTCCGTGCCTCTCTCGTCACTATGAGAGAGGCGTTATCTTGGCCGATGAGTAACTGCGGGCACACTTGTCGCATCCTGCCTTCCCCTTCAATCACGGGCTGTAGCGGCAGACTCAGCTTCTGTATTGTGTTTGCGCGGAGAGTGAATAAATCTTCCGTAACTCCGCGCACTTTAATTGTGACTTTTCTTGATGCACTATCTGTTACGCACATTCCGCCGGCACCGTGGATTTTTAATCCTCGAGTCTCTCCCGGCGCGCCGATGTCGTTTGCTATTTTTGCGTCAATCAATGTCACGGTTGATCCCTCATCTAGTAACGCGTACGCGTTCACTCGTCCTCGCGGACCACTTAACATGACGGGAATCACTTTTAGGAGGACCGGTTCCTCCCGAGCGTAGGTGCTCGTCACTATATTATTCGTCCGCGAACTGTGGCCGTAATCGTAGTTTCTTTCATTTGAACTCGCGGCGCGGGTTTCGTTCGCGGTCGGTCTGTTTCCCCCGGCGCCCGCCGCTGCAGGCGTGTCGCGGCGGGCACTATTATCTGGCGCTCGTATATCGGCGCTAGACCGAGCTTCACTGATATCGGCACTATTTCTGTCGTGTAATGTCTTGTGATGTGTTCGGCGACATCCATCGAGGCCGCACTTTTTTACATTTCTACACTTTATCGCCCGATGAGTGTTCGATAAACACGAAAAACACAAATTCTTTCGCTTCACTATGTCCCATCTTTCCGAAATACTACACTCTATGTATTCCTGGCACGTTTGTAGTAAATGTCCTCGTCCGCACAAAACACATGACGCTATACTTTTCCCGTTTCCCTCTGTTGAAATCACTGTATGCACTTGTTCTCGCTTCTGTGGCTTCTCGCGTTGTTTTCCGCTGTACACTTGCGGCTCTATTCCGCCGCCTATCATCGAAGATTCCGTTAAATCTTCCAAAAAGAGCGCGAAATCCTTCGCGGAGGGCCTCACCCGGTTTCCTCTTCTGCTGTACCACCAGAGAGACTTCATGCACAGCGGTAACTTGCTCACTAGTTAACTTAGTAGTTGTGGCGTAGACATGTAATCGCCACCGAAGCCTTCTAAGGTCGCTATCGCGTTCCGAACTGCGCTAGACAGATCTACTAATGCTTGCGTAGATCCGTCGTTCTGTATGCAGCGGAGCCTTCTCACCTTTTCCAACAAGGAAGACGCTACAATGTCCGGCTGGCCGTAGTGTAGCTCCAACGTCTTCATTATCACCCTCACTTGGCTTGGATCCACTAGTAATGACGACACAGATTCTCTTGCCCGTCCTTTCAACGCACGCTGTAGACGCAGGAGGTTTTCTGGATCCGAAAGGCAGCACATCTCCGTCGACTGAGTGTACTGCGATTTGAAAGTAGCCCATTCCTGCGGCTCTCCGGCGAAGGCGGGTAGGTCCTTGGCAGTAGATTGGCGCGCTATCATGGCGCCGACTCTGCTAACGTCCTCTGGGGCTGAAGTCGGGCTTCTTCCTTGCGAAGCCTCTAGTAGAATCGCCATTTTTGACAGCACCGTCATGATGCCGTCCATATCCGTAGCACGCGGCGCGGGCTCGGGATTCGTCTCCAAGGGCACGCGTCGGTCTTGATCGTGTAGTGAAGCACGGAGCGTTCGAACCTGCGTCCTCAGCCGCTGGACTGTATCTTCGGATGTGTCCGACTCGGCTGAGTCCTGATCTGTAGCAGGGTCTTCTCTTGGTTCCGTGCCTCCTCGACCCGAGCGGAGTGAAGGGGTTCTCGAAGTCATCTCTAGGCGCTCTGCGATGAATATCCGGTTCTTCTCGAAGGACCAACTTGTAACAGACGCGGCGGATCACTGCTTCGTCCGTAGCAATCGCGCCCGTCACAAGAACTGTATATCTATAGGTGCTGGTGTCAAACGCAGAGTGGCCGGGCGTAGGCGGGCCTCGGCCGACGAACGATAAGCTCCGGGGGAGGTATCGTCGCCTAGAGATCCCTTGCGGGGTCGCTAGCGAGTAGCGCTGGCGGCCGCAATCCTGAGTCAGGCAACCGGGTTGTAAGGCCGGTATCTCTCCGTTGGTGGGAACGGCGGGGTGTGTTCCGGGGAAGTATCCAAGGGTCCAAATTATCCGGGGTCCAATATCCAATCCAAAGGGTATCCGAGTTCCAAGTCCAGGGGGGTAGCGGTGTTCGAATCCAGGTGGCGATGAGGTCCGGTTTGAAGCGAGGTAGGGAGGTGAAGTGGAGAGTAGAAAGCCTTAGTAGTGTGGTGAGATGACTGACTTTATTTTTCCCCGGCGGGGCTATATATACAACATTTTGCCGTGCGGCGGTGGGCTAGGCCAATAGCGGGCGGTGCTAGGTTGACCAATCACGCGGCGAGAGAGATAGCGAGCACATTTGCCGGCTCTATCGGTCTCTCTCGCGCCACGTATAAGGTCCCCACCCTCCCGCTACCGGCCGCAGTTCCCCGCCGACCGCGCGGCGATCAACACTTATACAGAACAACATAAAAACACATTATGGGCATACAAATATTTTCATGAATTCTAATCTATATGTGGGCTTCAGTATGGCGATCACCACCCCCGAAAGTGACAAATACTAGTCTTTATTGAGGAGGTGGTAGATCGCTTACACATACTGAAGCCTCCTATGCTACATTAAAGCCCCAGGAAGGGCCGCCAAGTTGGTGCATGTACTTTTACGTCGGCAACATAATCTTTATACCATTTTATATTTGAAGCACTAACTTTGTGGTTGTTCATTATAATAAAATTAATAAAACAACTTTGTTTTTAAACACTAATTTTTATTTTTCACCGACCGATTTCTAAGCAAACAAGCTTCTTTGTCAAGGTTTACGTTACTTTTAGTTACGTAAACCTCGAAGAAGAAGCTTGTTTGCTGTGAAACCGGTCGATGAAAAATAAAAATTAGTGGTTAAAAACAAAATTGTTTTATTTATTTTATTATATCTTTATACCAATTAAAATAATTCCTTTTTAATCACCTCTTTTCTAAATTATAAAAATGTACTAAGTGTTATACTTGTGTTACTGTTTATGATATGATACATCGCCTCTGTTACTTCAATACTTTTCATATTTAAACCCTTTAATTATTGTTAATTTGCAGCATACCTACGTTATAATTTCTTATTTAATTTTTCTTTCCTTATTTTCTGCTGATTTTATTTCATGTATCTATATTTTCTATACTGTGTTCGGGTGTTTTGTTTCATTATAATAGTTTTTCAATATTATTGTTTACTTTTTTAAAGGCGTAAGCCGTAGAAATAAATAAATAAATAAGGTTTCTCTCTAGGCCTTGTCGAGGTATATAACAAGAAAGTTGATTTCCCTAATTAAAATTATGCCCTTTTCATTTCAGAAAATATTTCGTCGATTTCGACAGCGTTATTTGTGAAGAGTAGAAATCTACCGTTTCATAGCGGAGAACCAATACCGGAAGAGAACAAAACGCGACAGAAGAAAACTTGTAATGAACGTCCTAGCCAGAAACCGTTTGCATGCTCAGAATGTAATTATACAACTTCGCATAAAGGTCGTTTAAAAGAATGCAAGTTAGTACATACTGACGAAAAACTATTTGCCTGCACGGAATGCAATTATACAACTTTGCTGAAGGGTCGTATAAAAGAGCATGTATTAATACATTCTGACATAAAACAGTTTACATGCTCTGAATGTCAATATACGACTCGATGGAAAAAAAATTTAAAACAGCACATGTCGAAACATACTGGCGAAAAACAGTTTGCATGCTCTGGATGTAAATATACGACTCGATGGAAGAATAGATTAAAAAAGCACATGTTGCAACATGCTGGGGAAAAACCGTTTGCATGCTTAGAATGTAATTATACAGCTTTGCAGAAGGGTCGTCCAAAAGAGTATATGTTTATATACACTGACGAAAAACAATTTGCATGCTCAGAATGTCAATATTCGACTCGATGGAAGCATTGTTTAAAAGATCACATGTTGAAACATACTGGCGAAAAACTGTTTTCGTGCTCTGAATGTAATTATACAGCTTTTCAGAAGGGTAGTCTAAAATCGCACATGATAATACATACTCACGTAAAGCAGTTTGCATGCTCAGAATGTAAATATACGACGGGACGGAAATGCAATTTGAAACAACACATGTTGAAGCATTATGGCCAAAAACGGTTTTCGTGTTCAGAATGTAAATTCACAACTCTACGAAAGAGCGATTTAAAACGGCACATTTCAAAACATGGCCAAAAACAGTTAGCGTGTTCAGAATGTAAATATACAACACAACGGAAGGATAATTTCAAACGGCATACGTTAAAACATACTGGTGCGTAAATATTAGATTTAAACAGCGCAACATAAGCCTGGTAAATTTTCAAAACGAGAACTATTTGAAATGTTTATGACGTACGCAACGCGGACTAATTGTTTGCGGTCATTCTATTGGCTGGTTTCGATCATATGATGTGGATATGACAAGTAGGTAGAACATACCGAGGTACGATACAGATAGTACAGAAGTTAAGTATACCGTCTCGATATATACATATGAAGATAGCGATCATAATCGGTGCACAGGTACCGCTTGCGCTGGCAAATTTAGCATGGTGGATATATTACAAAACAAAAATTTACGTAAATGGCTTCTTGGCCCCGCTGGACCCACTTGTTTAAAATGCTATTTTCACTGGCCCGATCGACAAGTCCTCTCACTAGCACATTTGCACCTCGACTAAAGGAACGTACTAAGGAGGGGGGGTCGCTTCCGCATAAAACGTGAGATTATAGGAATAAACAAAAATTAACATGGTTCCAAAGGGGCATGGATAAGAGATAAATTTTATATTGTTATTTACTCTTGTTTTATATGTATGTTAAAGCTTTATGGCCGTGTTAATTTAAAAATATGTATTTCAGAAATGTGAAATCATACTGCGAGAAACCGTTCTCGCGCCCAGAATACATTAGGATGGAATGATAATTGAAAACGGCATGTTTTGATCCATACTTAAAAAAATAAAATAATTAATGGGAGTTGCATTATTTTTTACCTTGCTTATAATACTTATACAAGGTTTATATTTCAAAAAGAGGATTTTTCTGCTATTATATTACATTATTTTTAGCTAAACTGTTGGAATCAGGAAGAATATTCTAATGTGGGCCAATCAGGTACTTCTCAGCATTTGCTCATGTGGAGAGCGAACCTCTTTAACCTCTTCAGGAGAAGCCGGCCTGTTGACAGCAGTCAACAGGCCTGCCGTTCCACTAGAAGAGTGTTCGGCATTTTGTGCCCTACTTTGGTTTATTTTACCAATTGCCTGCTCTATATCGATCATGTATGATACTACCTCTCGTGTGAGTTTTTATTACCTATCACCGATGGGATGTCGCAAAGATCTTCTCCCAGGCTTCTGCATCTGTTGTCTTTGAAATCTGAAAAAGGAGCAATGCATCAACAGGTGAGGGACACCTTGAGGAGTTTCATCGTCGCATGGGCAGCTGTGGATCTCGGAGAGCTTTAATCGATGCGGGTAGCCAATAAACCCACCGTGACCCGTGAGAACCTGGGTGAGCTCGTAGCCAGCTTTCTGCATTCTCCTGAAATCACATGCATGAAAAATTGAAGGGAAAAACATTTTAGTAATACTTCGGTAGGTTCACTCAAATAACGATCGTTCCAGAGTTGAAGGGTTCTGCTTCTTATTTTCCTTTTGGAAAAGCTGAGCGGGAAATCGGTGAAATCGATACATACTTCTGATTAACAAATTACAACAGGGATGGAGAATGCCTTAAAAAAGGAAACATGGAAGTCTAGGCATTTTTACAGGGCTTACGACCTGTCATTGGTTGGTGAAGGTGATCACTTTACACACTGTGTAACATTCACCATTTTGCCTATGTTTGAACATCCATATTTTTTCAATTCCTCCATCCGTTGATTTTAGTGAAGTTAAAGAGCTGAAACCTTTATTGTTGCGAAGAGATTCGTCGGATTAAATTATTTCAAGTACCACTAGGCAATGCCTGAAAACAATTTTCCAATTTTTAAACTTCTTCTTGGACCAGTTAGTTTAAGTACAATATTTGAGTTTCAAATTAAGTATCTTATTACCAAATGTTTATAGACAAAAGACTGGATTTTACCCCCTCAGCAATCATTAAGTCCTCGGGAGTCATTAAAATTAACATTGTTAATCTTAATGACTCTTAAGGGATAAAATCCAGTCTTTTGTCGACAAACGTTTGGACAAACTCAAATATTGTATTCACCATTCTGCCCATATTTGATATTTGTATTCCTTTAATCTATAAATATGTTGATGTTTGTGATGAATGGTGAATGTTACACACTGTGTAACATTGTGTAACATTCACCATTCTGCCCACATTTAAACATCTATATACCTCAATTCTTTCATCTGTTGATGTTTGTGAAGTTAAAGAGCTGAAACCTTTATTTATGCGGGTGAGTTTCATCTAATTAATTTTATTTATTATCTGTGGACCACAGCATTTTGATCGAAAAACTTCAGTATATTGGTGTAACTGGAATACGTTTAGAATTTTTTAAAGACTATCTTTCAAACAGATCATCTTTGGTAGAAGTTGGAGGTAAGTTTAGCAATTCTGGTAAAATCACCTGCGGGGTACCTCAAGGGTCTATACTCGGTCCGTTGCTGTTTCTTATATACATCAACGATGTGACAAAATGGGGCATCAAAGGAGGAATACAGCTTTATGCAGATGATACGACTATTTTATATCACACTAAAAACAAACAAGATTTACAGAAGATGGTTGAAAGTGACGTTTTACATCTGGCGGAATGGCTGCGTTTAAATAAATTGAGCTTGAATGCAAAAAAGACTCACTACCTTCTATTTGGAAACAAGAGTAATGAATCTATTGATGTCTTTATTGGTGTTGATCGTCTGGAGAAAAAAAATAGCACTAAGTACTTGGGACTGTTAGTGGACTCGCAGCTTACTTGGAATGAACATGTTGAGCGCGTGAAAGGAAAGATTGTCCCTGTAGCTGGAATACTGTACAGATTTCAGAGAATGCTTCCAGTTTCGCTGCTTCGAGCAATCTATTTTTCTATGGTCCATTCGCATTTATCATACCTATGCTGTGTTTGGGGTTTTGCAACTAAGAGCAAAATTTCTGAGGTGCAGATTATTCAGAATAGAGCGATCAGAAATGTGTTTCACCTACCGTATGATACTCATGTAAGGGACATTTATTTTGAAACAAAAATCATGCCTTTTAGCATGCTTTCCTATTTCGAGATAACTGACACTATCATTAATACTACTCTCGACTCAATGCACAGTAACATAAAGCCAGCTTTCATTGGAGACATCCATCGGTACAGTACTCGATCAAAAAACAATATATATATTGGATCTGTGAAGTCTACGAAGTTTGGTACTAGATCTTTACAATACATAGGTTTCAAGGAATTTAATAAATTGCCACAAAAATTTAAAGTACCTATTTCAAAATATAGAAACAGGACGTGCGAATTGAAGAATTATTTTTTCCAGAAGTACTTTGAATAAATAATGTTAGTTTATAGAGAATGCGCATCTTGAACATATACCTTTTAATATTTCACCGTTTTTGCTTGTATATGTAATTTTTAATACTATTTAAATGTTATTTGTGTTTTTTTCTTTTTATATACTTTTTTTGGCTTGTATACATAATTTCAATTTTTTCAACGTTTTTGATAAAAAAAATTAACCTGTATTGGGTGTGCGCATATTTTGTTAATTAAAAAAAATGATTTTATTTTGTACTAGTTCAGTATGTATATATACATCCATGTAATTTTTAAACTTTTTCAATTTTCTTTCCCAGATTGCATAATGTAAACATTATTTTGAATTTATTTCCATGCCTAGTATTCTGTTTATTCTGTTATTTTCAAGTATTTTTCATACCCTTTTTAATTTGTAGTATATCATAATTTTAATTTTTCTGCTTTTGTTAAATAATATTATAGTTTAAAATTTAAAAACGTCTCTAAAAAAAATATTATCTGTGTGTCCCGAAATGAGTTTTTTTTAAAAAAACTCCTTGGGAATATTGTATATAATTATGTATAATATGTTTTCAATATAATAAATAAATAAATAAATTAAATAAATATCACCCACAAACTAGGCAACGCCTGAACATGTATATTTTTTTCAAGTTCTATACTTCTTCATGGACCAGGTGGATTTATCGACAACTCCCCAGGGAGTAGAATTCAGTCCTTGTCGTTCCACAATGGAAAATGTATTTTATTCACTCTCTTAAATCGTACAACACATGTCATGTATGCGCTAGGCCGGGGTGCTTAACCTTGAACTGCTGGCGATCTACTTCAATATTGTTAGACTACGATCGATCGACACTAAGAGGCTGCTGAAGTATGTGTGATGCTGGATTGTCGTATAGATAGGGTGAAGGGTGGCATAGATATTAGTTTTCCGCAAAGCATGCACGCATATTTTTTCTCTCGATCGACTCAAAAAGCAATCTTCACATTAGTTTGAAAATGCCCTAACAAGGCGAAACAATTGTCAAAAAAATTTCATTCAAGTATGCAGAGACAATACTTAAGGTGAGGAAAGTACATTCTAATTTCAAATGTAGAGAATAATCCGAAGGTGAAGACAATAGAATGTACTTTCCTCACCTTAAGGTTTGTCTCTGCATATGGGTATCAAATCAGTGTTTAATTTCTTTTATTATATGTTTGAATATAGAGTTACAAAATAAACACCAAATCAATCTAAGTATATTGTCTATGTGCCTCGTAAAATGGCCGCGTTTGTCATACGCGGAAGGGCTTGCGTGCACAGGGACATTTGAATAACAATGATACATTGCGCCCACTCACGTTATGATTTATGTAAGTACCTGAATTATCCAGTGTTTGCAGTATTTCAATATTATTGACATTGTTTTAGGGCATATTTCATATGCAAGCGCCGCTCTGGAAGAAAATTAACAGTAGCTAGCTTTGGTCGCGGACAATCAGTTGTTTTTGCATTGATCGACCGTATTCTTCTTTCTTGATCTTTTTGCTTCATAGAGTAAGAATATAAAGTGTTCGCGATTTTTGACCTATATGTTATGATGTTGTTGTCTATCCATATATGATTCGGGACCGGGACTCTTAATTTTGCTCCCCTGCGACAAACTTTATTTGCCAAGGTTGGTTTTAGCGTGTAGTGAACTCTTTTGTTGGAACGAAATGGTTAGTTTGACTTAGCGTGGTTTTGTTGTAAGTTAAAAGATTCACTTACATTGTTCTGAGATTTAATAGATAATATAATAAATACAAGATGATACTAATGATTATTAAATTAAATGCAACACAGATTGAATTAACCGTGACGCGAATTTATATTATGTGGGCATTTGAAAGTCTTAGAGAGAGAGAGCAAAAGATAACTGAACCGAAGCTGACACGGGACACGGAGATTCTGTTGAGTTTCTAGCAGTTCCAGTGTGCCTTATGCGGTAAAAATGCAGCGTGAGTGCTTGCCCATGAGCGCATTGTTTACCCTGTTACCGGGACTCACCCTCCTTTCGATATTAAGTATTTCCATCCTTTAAACATACCTCTCGGATACACAATTTAAAAAAATCAATTCTCGGCTAAATCAAACATTTGTTTCGCAATACCATATTATATTTGAAGCAATATGAAGGTACTTCTAAGTGCAAGGTCAACACAATCAAACCATCTAATGGGCCATCTTTTCGAATGATAAAGGGGCCGCATTAGGTAAAAATGTAAAAATGAAGTGGGTCGCAAGTAAAATACTATTTATTAATAAAATACACAAACACTCATTTATTAAAATGCGAAAATTCTGTTACATTTGGTTAATCAGATCTTCAGGTCAAAAACCTCTGTTGAGTTGAAATTTCTTATATAAAAATAATGTATGATGTATTACAAAACTTGTTTTTAAATATTCTACATTACAATGACAAATAATAATTAGTAACCTACCGAAACACGATTCTTAGCCGAAACTGAAACATAGAAAATAATTTAAAAGTCACTTCAAAACTCACTAAATTAGGCGTTTTTATTGGTTAACCTTACGAGTTTATTAAAATAAGTCAAATACACACTTAAATAAAAAGCTTAAATTGAATGAGTAACAATATTTTGAGTTTGTCCAAATTTTTGTAGACAAGGAGTGGATTCAACTCCCTGGGGAGCTGTTTATATTAACATTTTACAACAGAGATGAAGAACATTAAAGAGAAGGTAATAAAGAAGTCCAGGCATCTACAGGGCCCATGACCTGTCAATGGCTGGTTTAAGTGGCCACTTTACACACTAAGTAACATTCACCATTATGCCTATATTTATACATCTATATTCCTTCAATTCTTTCATCTGTTGATGTTTGTAAATGTTGATGTTTGCAAAATAAAGGTTTCAGCTCTTTAACTTCACAAACATCAACAGATGAAAGAATTGAAGGAATATAGATGTCCAAATATAGGCAGAATGGTGAATGTTACACAGTGTGTAAAGTGGCCACTTAAACCAGCCATTGACAGGTCATGGGCCCTGTAGATGCCTGGACTTCTTTATTACCTTCTCTTGAATGTTCTTCATCTCTGTTGTAAAATATTGAATGAGTAAATTTGTTTAAATATAAATATAAAACTGAACCAAATTAAATGTCACAGGTCATGCGGCTGAGTTATGAGGCAAATCCGAATCTTAGACCGGCCACTAATAATAAATTAAAAATATACTTGAGTATGTCTTAAATTATAAAAAATATTAATATAATGATACAAAAATAGAAACGTCGTATAAATAAGTTAAATGTAGTATTATATATTCTGTATGTATCATTTATACCTACAGGTGTTTGATCTTCAGATATAGCGAGCTGTTTGTTTTCAACCATGGAACAAATCACTTATGTGAGTGTGAAGGCTGAACCGGGGACTGGCGATGTAGGAGGAGATATTCTACATACTGGGGAATGGGCGCCATGTCCCTACAGAACTGAGGAGCCAGGTGTTGCTACCGTGAAGGCTGAACCGGTGACTGGCGATGAAGAAATAAATATTCTCCTTAGTAAAGAACGGGCGACTTTTCCTTACAGAAGCAAGGAGCTACATTTTGCTATCGTGAAGCCTGAACCGAGGACTTGTGATGTTGAGCTGGGGTCTGACCATGAAGAAAGAGATATTCTCCGTACTACAGAAAGAGCATCTTGTCCTTATAGAAGCAAGGAGCTACATGTTGCTACCGCGAAGCCTGAACCAGGGAGTAGTGATGTAGGAGAAGATATTACCTGTACTGGAGAAAAGGCAGCATCTCCATATAGAAGTGAGGAGTCCCGTCTCGCTATTTTGAAGGCTGAGCTGGGGACTGACTATGAAGAAAGAGATATTCTCCGTACTACAGAAGGAGCATCTTGTCCTTATAGAAGCAAGGAGCTACATGTTGCTACCGCGAAGCCTGAACCGGGGAGTAGTGATGTAGGAGAAGATATTATCAGTACTGGAGAAAAGGCAGCATGTCCTTACAGAAGTGAGGAGTCACGTCTCGCTATTGTGAAGGCTGAGCTGGGGACTGGCCATGAAGAAAGATATATTCTTTGTACTGCGGGAGGTGCGCAATGTCCCATTAGAATTGAAAAACCAGGTGTTGCTACTGGGAAAGCTGATCCGGGGATTTGTGATGTTGGAGATATTCTCTGTATTGAGGAAAAGGTGACATGTCCTTACAGAGGCGAGGAGCCAAGTGTTGTTACCGTAAAGGCTGAACCGAGGACCAGCACTGAACAACAGATTATAGAATGTGATACACGGATTGAAATTGATATTGACTATCCCGATATAAAACAAAAATGTTTGGAATCCTCTCGCAACACTCAAAACGACCCTAGTGAGTAAAACTGTATTTTACTTTACCATTCAGGGAGTGATATTTGTTTTAGAAAATGTAGTATAAAATATATACTTATATATATATATATATATATATATATATATATATATATATATATATATAGCCACTTAAACCAGCCAATGACAGATCATAAGGACTGTAGATGCCTAGACTTCTATATTACCTCGTATATAATGTTCTTATTTCTGTTGTAATATGAAAGTATTTGTAAATGATAAAATAAGTTATAGGAATTAATCTAATTAGCCTCGTGGTGTAATGGTCAGCGCGTTTGCCTACTATGCAAGAGGTCTCGGGTTCGATTCGAAAATTGATACGAAATATTTATTTAAAGGGGTGTTTTTACACTAAAAATATTTCATAAAGACTGGTACCTGAAGCGTGAGAATGATCATCGTATCCTTATGTAACAAAATTATCAATATACACTGTGATCGGTGTGCCAATGCAGTGCCCTATGCACCATTATGTGCGGAAAGGGAGTGATGACGATTGATTGTTCCATTTGTTCAATAAAAATTCTTTCAGCGTAGATTAGCTCAATCAATACATTAAGATCCCCCTAACCCTAGCCAGAATCTTTTACAAGTAGGCTGATGTCCTGTGCTTCCAGCCATTTTAATATTAATTCTTTTTCTTTTCAGACACTGAATTGAAAACATTGAATATGGATAGTATTAATCTACCTTCTCATAGTGCAGAACCATTACCAGACTGTAAACACCCAACACGAAAGAATAAATCTTATCTTGAACGTGTATTGACAGATGCTGGCAAGAAACCGTTTGCATGTTCGGAATGTAGTTATACAACTCCAATAATCAATCGTTTAAAAGAGCACATGTTGATACACACTGGCGATAAACCGTTCTCATGTTTAGAATGCAACTATACAGCATTACGAAAAAGAGATTTAAAAAGTCACGTGCTCAAACATTCTGGTGAGAAACCGTTCGCCTGCTTAGAATGTAATTATACAACTTCTAGAAAAAGTCATTTAAAAATGCATGCGTTCGTACATAGTGGCGAGAAACCGTTTAAATGTGCAGAATGTAATTATACAACTTCTCAGAAAATTGCTCTTAAAAATCACATGTTTAAACATGCTGGCAAAAAACCATTCGCTTGCTCGGAATGTAATTATACAACATCGTGGAAAGCTGATCTCAAAATCCACACCTGGACACACACCGGTCAGAAACCATTTGCATGTCCAAAATGTAACTATGCAGCATCGCAAAAAAGTTTGCTCAAATGTCATATGTTTATACATACTTCCGATAAACCGTTCGCATGCTCAGTATGCAATTATACAACTCCCAAAAAGAGCCATTTAAAAAGGCACATGTTCACACATACTGGAAAGAAACCATTAAAGTGTGCATCTACAGAGAAAGGGAATTGAAAACATAATGTATTGATTAATAATAAAGGGATATCTCAGCAAAATGTTCGTACGAAGTTTTCTCATAGTACGAAATTTGTTATATTTAAAACCCGTTCGACTTTTGCTCAGACACCTCTCTTTTATCACACCGAGAGTGTTCAATATTGTGAAAGAGCGTATTAAGCTCTCAAGGACATAAACTATTCTCAAGCCAGGTGTTTGGGGCTGGACGATTTTTTAAATGTTTGATATTAATTTCACAAGTCAAATGATGTTTAATTTATTGCAACAGAGAGGGAAAACATTTTTGAGAAGGGGACATGGAAGTCCAGGCATTTACAGGGCTTATGACCTGTCATTGGCTGGCCACTTTACACACTGTGTAACATTCACCATTCCCTAGGGAGTTATGCATATTTAAATTTATTGCAGCAGAGAGTGAAAACATTTTTGAGAAGAAGACATAGAAGTCCAGGCATTTCTAGGGCTTATGACAGGTCATTGGCCGGTTTAAGTGCCTAAAATATTCTTAATAATGGTACTTTAAAAAAATCTTACGAACTTTGGCCTTGACGATGATATCCGATGTAAGTGGCGGGGTGTTCAGGAAGAGGTGGAGCGTTGAGAGGCGGCGCGGCAGCTTCAGTAGACTGGCGAATTGGTGGATTTCAAATAATACAGCTATGGATTTATGTTTAATAAACTTGTTTGCCTTTCTTTCTTTTCTCCTTCTCAGTCCTTTCCCACCGAAGAGAAGTAATGTTGCCCTTTTTTAAACCTTTGATATTGAAATTGTCAAACGTAGTACATACAACGCTTTCACTGCGACTTGATTGACCTAGCCGGACCGAAGGGGGGATTCAAATCTTATAGACCGATTTAGTCAATTTGACTTTATGTACATAAGCATTCAGCTAACCAACAAAAATGAATAAAATACACGAATGAGTAAAATTTATGTAAACATATTACAGCAGAGATGAAGAACATTTAAGAAAAGGTAATATAGAAGTCCAGGCATCTACAGGGCTTATGACCTGTCAATGTCACTTAAACCAGCCATTGACAGGTCATAAGCCCTGTAGATGCCTTGACTTATATATTACCTTATCTTAAATGTTCTTCATCTCTGTTGTAATATGTTAATATAAACAGCTCCCCCGGGGAGTCAAATCCAGTCCTTGTCTACAAAAATTTGGACAAACTCAAAATATTGTTAAAATATATGTACGCGAAAACGTGAATAAATTATTGCACGGTCATAAACATTTCCAACGTTTTATTTTCCTCATGCCATATACAAGTAGGCGCTGGGGTCGTTTGGTCCCCCCGTTCGGATCATGTGTAGTTTTTGGATGCTTAGTGACTACATCAATTAATTTTTTTATTTTTCAGTTAACTTTTTGTACATAGTTTTATTTGTACATTGGCGGGCTTATTGCCAAATGGCAATTTCTTCCAACCAACCAAAAAAATAAAAGTTTTATTTTTATAATTCAAGTTACAGAACATATTCAATAGAAAATTAAGATTAAAAAGCTAAAGATATATAAAAATGGAAATAAACGTATTCGTTTAAATTACCATAAATCAAAACGATTACTCATAGAAAAAAAAGAGGAAAGAAGAAAGGAGGAGAGAGTAAGGAAGAGAAAGGAGATGTTTCTTTAGACGTTATATAAACAGAGATAATAAAGTAACATCTTTGATGGAGGATGGGAGATGATTCCTCAGATTTCAATTTAACCTTAACTAAGTAAGCATAAGGTTAAATTGATGTAGTTAAAATAAGTGGTACTACATTAGGGTTGCCATACTTATTTTAGAATAGGGATATGTTGTAACAAAAAATGCAATTATTTTATAACGGTTTTTCAGAAATATAATAGATTTTTTTTTCTTGTACCTGTAGCCATATTTTTTTTATGATTTCAAATCAACATATTACTGCAATATTTATTCTTCAGTCCTGGCAACAGATGACGTTTTTTATTGGTCCTTTTAACTAGACCAACATCAATATTACTTTTTCCACTATGGTTATCTGAGCGGGAATGGAAATTAAATACTCCCACTTATGGATAGTTTAGCACACATTTTCTGAGACACAAGTCCCAATTCCACGGGATTAAAAGTACCGTGTTGAGTTGGGACGAGCAATTAGTTGGCATAGACACATGAGTATATCTTTATAAACGTTGTATAGGATTAGAAACACAACAATAATATTGATTTTGTTGATATTTCTTAATAAACTCCATAGCCGATGATTATGATAAAATTATAAATGAACTTATTAATGAAATTCCTTGGTAAAGTTTTACTTTTTATTATTTTGACCATTATATTGACTCCTATGGATTGAAAAATGACTAATCTAGTTTTGAAACACATTAAACTCGCTTAACCATACTTTTGGCAGCGAAAACAATATTAAATTACTACATTTTGAAAACAAAGGGAAAAATTTAGATAAATTAGAACCATTAGAAATTAATAGATTTAAACTTAATGCAGTAATAATTAACCAGCAATTGGAATTATCCAACTCTCCTTTACTTTAAACACTAATTTAATAAATAACTCACTCCGTTTGATTTCAACAATGTTTGAGTATGTGCAAATGCTTGCAGATTGGCTGGATTTCCTCCCTAGGGAGTTATTCATATTTAAATTTACATCAACAGAGAGGGAAAACATTTTTGAGAAGGGAATATGGACGTCTAGGCATTTACAGGGCTTATGACCTGTCATTGGCTGGTTTAAGTGGCCACTTTACACACTGTGTAACATTCACCATTCTGCCCATGTTCGAATATCCACATTTCCTCAACTCTTCCATCTGTTGACTTTTGTGAAGTAAAAGAGCTGAAACCTTTATCACGTGGGTGTATAATCACATTCTGAGCATGCAAACGGTTCCTCGCAGGCATGATTCGATATGTGATTTTTAACATGGGTTCTTGTTTGATGTATATTTACATTCTAATCATGCAAATGGTTTCTCACCATTGTGTTTAAATGTGAGATTTATAACAGCAATTTTCTAAGATATGTTAAATCACATTCTTTGCATGCGAATGATGTCACGCCAGCACTGTTAAATTCGTGAACCTTTATTTTATTTTTTAGTGATATTGTATCGTTACATTCTGAGCAAGCGAATAGCTCCTTGCAAGTATGTTTAAACACGTGATTTTTAATAGCACTTCTGTGTTGTAATTGTTGTTAAATTACATTCTGTACATTAAAACGGTTTCTCACCAGTATGTATAAACAAGTGGATTTTTACATGATATTTATTGCAAGTTGCATAATTAAATTGTGAGCACACTTCCAGCTTGCAGGTACCGATTTCATAATGAAGTGCAGCTTCTTAGTTGTAAAAATGTACATTTTGTCGATAATTTAATTGCTTTACGTACGAAGATATGTCTTTCTTTTAAAACGAATTTTTTTAGAGGTCCTAAAAATACGTTCATAGCATGCAAACAGTTTGTCCCAGTATGTATCCACGTGTGTTTTTTAAGATAAGCTCTCTATAATGCTGCATAATTACATTCCGAGCATGTGAATGGTTTCAATCCAGTATGTGTGAAGATGCGAGTTGTAATTCCACTTTGCCGTGACATTGTATAATTACATTCTGAGCACGCGAACAGTTTTTCGTATTAACATGTAGCTTTTTTAAAGTCACATTTCAGTGAAATTGTAAAGTTACATTTAGCATGTTTAAATTATTTCTCATCAGTATGTAACAACATGTGCCTTTTGAAAACACTTTTCCTAGGAGTTTTATAATTACATACTGAGCATGCGAATGGTTTATCATCAGAATGTATCAACATGTGACTTATAAGACCGCTTTTCCGTGATGCCATATAGCTACACTTTGAGCATGCGAAGGGTTTTTCCCCAGTATGCTGAAACATGTGCCGATTTAAATCACATTTTCGTAAAAATATGTAATTACATACTGAGCATGCGAACGATTTTTCGCCGGTATGTTTAAACATATGACTCGTAAGACCGCTTTTCCGTGATGTCGTATAATTGCATTTTGAGCATGCGAATGGCTTCTCACCAGTATGGGTAAACGCGTGATGTTTTATTTTAGTTTTCGATGAAGCTGTATAATTACATTCAGAACATGCAAACGGTTTCTCGCCAGTGTGTATCAACATATGCCTGTTGAAATGATATTTCTTTGATGTTGTATAATTACATTCTGAGCATGAAAACGGTCTCTCGCCAGTATGTTTATACATGTGACTAATAAGAGAACTTTTCAGTGATGCTGTATACTTACATTTGCTGCATGCGAAAGGTTTCTCGTCAGTATGTGTCAACACGTGATTTTTTATATGAGTTTTTCTCGATGCTGTATAACTACATTCAGAACATGCAAACGGTTTCTCGCCAGTATGTTTCATCATATGATTTTTAATGTGACTTTTCGTTGATGCTGTATAATTACATTCCGAGCATGCGATTGTTTTCTTGTCAGTATTACAATGTTTCTTCTTTCGTGTTTTGTATTCAAATTTTGGTTGTGGTTCTGCACTCTGAGACGGTAGATTTATACTCTTTACAGTTGATGATGCCGACTTTGTGTCTGAAAAAAAGTCATAATATTGAGCTATTACAAGCTGAAATCAACTATCGGTCAACTGCTTATTAATTAATTTGAGCTTGTTTCATTATTTTAAAATAAAACAGCGTAGTGTTGGCCAGCACCGAGGTAAGCACTGTTGGCAATAAAAATAAGTTTGTAGTACTCGCCTCTATCAGATACTCACTACAATAGGAATTAACATAATACAACAGAGATGAAGAACATTTTAGAGAAGTTAATGTAGAAATAAAGACATCTACAGGGCTTATATGTCATTTGGAAAAAATCGAAATATTGACAATGGGAATTGCCCAACCATTCACAACACTATCCCTAATTCCCTGAATGGTTAAGCTTAATACAGAATTGCTTAAAAGAGTCACCTTTAGTGTTGAGAGAGGATTCCAAACATTCTTGTTTTATATCAGGATAATCAATGTCAATTACAGTAAAGGCGAGTATTTCACTATCTATTATATACTGTTGTTTAGTACTGGTCCCTGGTTCAGCCTTCACGGTAGCAATTTCTGGCTCCTTACTTCTGTGGAAAAATGGTGCGGCTTCTTCAGTATGGAGAATATCTCCTACATCGCCAGTCCCCGGTTCAGCCTTCACGGAAGAAACATCTAGTTCCTCACTTCTATAGGGGCACAGCATCCCTTCCTCAGCATGGAGAATATCTCCTTTTACATCGCCAGTTTCCAGTTCAGCCTTCACGGTAGCAATACCTGGCTCCTCATTTTTGTAGGGACATGAAGGCCTCTCTCTAGTTTGGAGAATATCTCCTCCCACATTGCCAGTCCCCGGTTCAGCCTTCACGGCAACAACACCTGGTTCCTCACTTCTGTAGGGACGCAGCGTCCCTTCCTCAGCATGGATAATATCTCCTTGTACATCGCCAGTCCCCGGTTCAGTCTTCACGGTAGCAACACCTGTATCCTTACTTCTGTGGAGAGATGGCGCCCTTTCCCCAGTATAGAGAATATTTATTTCCACGCCACCAGTCCCCGGTTCAGCCTTCACGGTAACAACACCTAGCTCCTCACTTTTGTAGGAACACGAAGCTCTTTCCCTAGTATGGAGAATATCTCCTTCTACACCGCTAGCCCCCGGTTCAGCCTTGACACTCACTGCAGTGATCTGTTCCATAGTAGAAAACAACACTTCGCTATATCTGAAGATCAAAATACCTGAAAAAATAAACGATATACATATATAGAATATTGAATACTAAAGAATAAAACCTTGGGTCTGGTTAAATTTTTTTTGAACACGGCCGACATAATTCAACAATACAGCCCAGCGGGGTAACAAAGGATATAATATTTATTGTGATGATTGATAATATTTTCTACAACAGCATTAACAATTCACAAATCAAAAGCAATAATATTATCATTTGTCATAAATATGTAGGATTTAGTAGTTGAGGTGTGGTGATCCCGTCCCAGTTGGAGGTGGACAGAGGAGACGTGGTTGTGGTTCGAATGCTGATTTATTTCATGTTTATAAATATACGACACTTTGCTGAGGAGCGCGTGAGTAATGGAGATGAGGAGTTGACGAGACTGCACTTGGAACTACATGCTGGAGCTGAGTGAACTGCACTGATCTTGTTGGGCTGACTGAACGAGCTGACTGGGGTTGAATGCAGGGTTGAAGCTCCTACCCGTATTTGACGGGCTTGTGGTGTAATGGTCAGCGCGTTTGCCACCATGCAAGGGGTATCGGGTTCGATTCTCGATATGGTTGACACGAAATATTTATTAAATAAGGTGTTTTCACACCAGAATATTTCATAGGATTAAGAAAGGGTCACTGAGATGTTTTGGTCATGTAGAACGAATGGATAACTATAAATGATATAACATATCAGTATGCATCAGGACAGCAAAATATACGGACGCGATCAGCGGAAAGGATTAATTACCTTGGCCCTACCACTCACTCAAAGCTAGCTTAAAGAAACTTTACCTTTCTGGCTCCGAAATTTTTTAATCAACTTCCGGCAGCCATAAAAAACACCACAACTGCCAATGTATTTTTTTTAATGTTTACAATTGGTTTTTGCACATCGATAGGGACGAGGTTGTAATTTTTTTTAAAGTTCTAGACAAGCAATTAGCAAATAATGTCATTTTTAAATCTGAAATCTGAGTCAAGTATAATTGATAAGATTAAGAAAGGGTCTCTGAGAAGGTTCGGTCACGTAGAACGAATGGACGACGAAAGAATGGTAAAACAAGTATATATGGCGAAAATGAACGGTAACGTAAGACGAAGACGACCAAGGAAGACGTGGCATAATCAGATAAACTAAAATCTTAAGTCTGGTCAAGTCAAAAGTAGTCAGAACCGAAGGGCGTGTATGTCAAGATGTATGAATGTGGAAGAAGCTAGGAATGTATGCCAGGATAGACGTGTGTGGCGGTCCTTTCTCTCTGCCTACCCCAACGGGGAAATGGCGTGATGGTAGTAGTAGTGGTAATAAATATTATTAAATATTTGTACATAACCACTTACCGACTTTTCCATGTCTACCGGTTTCGAGAAAGCAAATAATATGAAAATATTTCACATTAGGAAAGCTTTCAAAAACAATGTTTCTTTGATCAATAATCAAACAAACTTCCAATACAGTCCTTTATACGATGTTCCACTGTAATGGTCACCCTATTAAACCTACTAAGCTTACCCTCTCCCTCCATCCCCTCTAGTTTTTTCATGAATTCTCAAACAACAGAATATTTTCATAATTTAATCAGTGCATGTTTGTCCTAATCAGTGCATTGCTTATTAAAATGCGTGTCGTGTTGGTTTTATATTTTTGTGCAACAACTATGGTGAAGGTGTATATTGGGTTTTGCATGTTGGTTTAATTGGTGTCCTGACGAAGAGACGGGTACGTCTCGAAACCGGTAGACATAGAAAGTCGGTAAGTGGTTTTATACAAATATTTAAAAGCATTTATTAAAACGTTTGACCATAAAGTTAATGCTTTAAATATTAATAATATTTTATTATTTTACTATGTATTTTTTATTGTTAATTATTATGGTTTGACACGGGCATATCCTAAAAAGCCTAAATATGTTCATTAATATTTAAACTAGTGTAATTTTGAATGAATGAATGAATAAATAAATAAAAGTATTAACATATTACAACAGAGATGAATAACATTTAAGAGAAGGTAATATAGAAGTCTAAGCATCTACAGGGTTTATGACCTGTCAATGGCTGGTTTAAGTGGCCACTTTACACACTGTGTAACATTCACCATTCTGTGTAAAGTGGCCACTTAAACCAGCCATTAACAGGTCATAAGCCTTGTAGATGCCTAGACTTCTGTATTGCCTTCTCTTAAATGTTCTTCATCTCTGTTGTAATATGTTAATATAAACAGCTCCCCAGGGAGTTGAATCCAGTCTTTGTCTACAAAAATTTGGACAAACTCAAAATATTGTTGCTAAATAAAAATATATTTATGGCAAGAATGAACGGTATAGTAGGACGAGAACGGCCGAGAAAGACATGGCATGATCAGATAAACCAAAATCTGAAGTCTGCTCATGTCGAAAGCAGACATAACCGAAGGGCGTGTATTACAAATGTGGAAGAAGCTAGAAATATATTTTAGGACAGACGTGCGGCGGTGCATATTTTTTGCTTACATGCAGAAATGGCGTGATGGCATTAGTGGTAATGAAAAATTATCTACTTTTATTATCTACCTGTATTCTTAACACTGTTCTATCTTTTGTTGCTTTATATTGTATTTTTTAAA
This sequence comes from Micrasema longulum, assembly GCF_059751315.1. Lineage (NCBI taxonomy): Eukaryota > Metazoa > Arthropoda > Insecta > Trichoptera > Brachycentridae > Micrasema > Micrasema longulum. The sequence continues at coordinate 96,496 of NW_028278648.1, forward strand.
TTTAATGTTGTTTATATACTTATATTTTGTAAAACTTTCATGTATGTAAAAGCCTTATGGGCGTGAAAAAATAATAAAATAAAAATAAAATTATCTATTGTGGAAAATACATATTGACTTTTTTAACAACCGAAGCTTCCATAATTGTATTAATATTGTTGATTGTTTCCCAAAAAATTAAAGATGATCCCGGAAACCAATCATATATAAGTAGGTCACTATCGATGATTCTTTATATAGTAACATTCAGAAGTCATAATTCAAGGAAGAAAAAGAAGACGGTCGATTTATAAAAGACAATTGATTGTCTACGGTCAAAGCTGGCTGCTGTTATTTTTCGTCCCGAGCGGCGCGTGCTTATAAACGAAATGTCCCATAAAACACTGTCAATAACATTTTAGAACCGTAAAAAGTATAAAAGTCAGATACTTACATGAATTAATGCGAGTGGGCGCAATGTATCGTCGTTATTTAAGTGTACCTGTGCACGCAGGCCTTTCACGTATTACCGAGGCGGCCATTTCGACGAGGAACATAGACAATATAGAAGTTCATATCCAAAATAGTTTTAACAGTACTTACTTGTCTGATGAAGGAATACATTGACCACAATACGAGCTAACGTCCTCATGTTCAAAATATTTCTAAACAGAGTTATTTTTGATTGAAAATGAACGGGTAATCACGGAGGCTATTAACTACAAGAGTTTCCAAGGGCAAACTTGTATAAAAAAGAGTTAATTGTTATTGATAACCATTGTCACTGCTTTGGTACACCAATCACAGCGTATCTTGATCATTTTTGTTAGATAAAGGTAAGACGATCAGTTTTACGCTTCAGGTACTAGTCCAGGAACTATGACATATTTGAATGTGAAAACCTTGTTTTTTTATTTATTTTTTTAAAAGAAATATTGGCATTCTTGTAATTAATCCAAATATTTCAATTTTGCTGGCCATTTTCAACGAGTTGTAAATAACTCACTATTAGAAAATGGGAATCAAATTGGGGTAGAGTGAGGTTCGAGCCTTGGACTTCTGATCCGTGAGTCCTCAACACTAACCACGGGACCACAACCTGACTTAAATAAATATTTTACATCAACCATGTCTGGAATCGAATTCGAGACCTCTTGCATGGTAGGCAAAGGCGCTGACCATTCCACCACAAGGCCGACTTTGGTATTGGTAAAGTACAACAAAACATAACGGTCAAATTTCATTTGCTCCCTTATTTTAATTTGTTTAATTTTTTCTCTCTTTCTACTTGGTATTTTGATATGTTTTTTAAATATGCTATTTGCTATACAAATACTATTTTTTTACTATGTTTTCATAACATTTATTACTTTGTTTTTGCTTCCTTTTTTCACTAAGCTTTTACTACATTTTTTACCATATTCTTACTTTGTTTTTCACTTTGTCCAGTATCTTTATAACTGTTTCTATATATTGATTCATGTTTTCACATATTTTTTTGACTGTCTTAGAGCGGGGTAAAATAACCGTAATTAGAAAGTCAAAGCAACTTTTTTATATTTTTTTAAAATAAAAACTTTTATTAGCATAAATAAACAATCAACAATACATTTAGTACAAACATGTAGGAAATAGGTACCTAGTTGAGAGTTGGAGTTCCTACCCCAGTTAGAAATTGACAGAGAAGACACGAGGTAGCTGTTTAGTGCGTATTTATTACATGGCGAATAAGATACAGCACTTGATTGTGTAGCGCGGGCGTAGCGGCGATGATGGGTTGAAGAGACTGCACTTGAACTACATGCAGGAACCGTGTTACTAATTGAATTGGACTGACTGACTGAACTTGTTGGGCTGACTAACTGCCGTTGCCACGCCCTGTAGTCTCTTTATAGATAACCAGCGTTGCCAATGCTAATTTTCCAAATTACCCAAATAGAGAGAAAACAAAGTCCCGATTCCGCACATAATTATTTCAAGAAAGAAAAAACAGTTTTAATAAAATATGTATATAATAACATTAAATAAAAACTGGCTAGAATCGTGAGTGTAGCGAGGGTATACCAACGGTAACTTTGCCATTTATGCACATATAATATTACAGATTTTTTTTATTCAAACAAAATAGACTTAAGGTCTAATCATCCTTGACATTTTGAGGAGACGTTTGTGGGCCGGGCCCTTAAGAAGATTTTAAACAAATTTTGTTTGATAGATCTTCCTTTTTTTTACAATTTATACTTCGTTTTTCTGGATTGTTATTCTATTGCATCACACGTCATTATAATTTTATTTAATTAATTTTACCATCTATTTTTTATTTTTAATTATTATGGCTTGATACGGGCACAGCCTAAAAAGCCTTGATAAGTTCATTCATATGTGAACGAGCGTAATTTTGAATGAATAAATAAATACATAAAAACCTACGAAAATAAATAATAGCGTAATTAAAAACCGTCTCTAAATCTTGCAAAAACAGATTTCAATTTTACTACTTGAGTTGGTGAAGCATAATTAGAAATCTCACAATTATTTTTTCAAATATTTTCGCAAATATCTCAGTAACTTCTTCAACGGAGATTTCTAAGCTTGTTTCTAATACCCTGATATTTATTATACATATACGAACGTCGCTGAACATAACTGTATCTTGAGAGACGGTGGCAAGCACTGAGTTGACCAGAGACAAAACGATCGTCGGCATGCGCGGAAAAAAGATTCAGCGCATTTGCTATCGCGTATTCATTGACGCGACGAGGGTTAGGTGTCTTGATTTATGGTCACAACTTATTAGAGCACTTTTCTGTGATGTTTTCACTTTGAACATGCGAACATTTTCTCCCCAGAATGCCTAAACATGTGACGATTTAAATTATACTTTCGTGCAAATGTATAATTACATTCTGAGCATGCGAACGGTTTCTCAGGGGTATGTTTAAGCATGTGACTTATTAGAGCCCATTTCTGTGATGCTGTGTAGTTACAATTTGAACATGCGAACGGTTTCTTCCCAACATGTTTAAACATGTGCCGATTTAAGTTATGCTTTCTTAAAAATGTATGATTACATTCTGAGCATGCGAACGGTTTCTCGCCGGTATGTTTAAACATGTGACATGTTAGAGCACTTTTCCGTGATGCTGTATAATTGCATTTTGAGCATGCGAACGGCTTCTTGCCAGTATGTATCGACATGTGATTTGTGATACACGTTTTCGTTGATGTTACGAAATCACATTCCGAGCATGCGAACGGTTTCTCGCCAGTATGTTTAAGCATGTGCCGATTTAAATCCCACTTTCGCGAAAATGCATAATTACATACCGAGCATGCGAACGGTTTTTCACCAGTGTGTTTGAACATATGTTTATTCAAATGATTCTTTATGGGAGTTATGTAACTACATTCCAAGCACGAGAAAGTTTTCTTGTCAGCATTACAATGTTTCTTCCTTCGTTTTTTGTATTTATACTTTGGTTGTGGTTCTGCACTTTGAGACGGTAGATTAATACTCTCCACAGATAATGTTGTCGACTTAGTGTCTGAAAAGAAAATGTCATTTATTTATTAACGGACATTGTCCATGTATACAATTTATAAGGTTTAAATATTACAATAAAAGAATAGTTTAAAACATTTTTAAAAAAAAAGAAAGAAGCATTGATATTAACTTGGTGTTTCCTGTATTGGACATCAGCCCACAGATTCAGACTAAGGCTAGAAGGAACCTTTATATATTGATAAGTCCACTACATGCTTGAATCGTTATTATTAGATGATTGCCAATAAATTAGTAGATATGACTTTTTATTAATATTCAAAGCATTAACTTTGTTGGTCAAACATTTTACTAAATGTTATTAAATATTTGTACATAACCCCCTTACAGACTCTTCTATGTCTACCGGTTTCGAGCCGTACCCGTCTCTTCGTCAGGACACTAATTAAACCTCACCCCCCCCTCATTTCCCTTTATCTTTTTTCAAATATTTCTCACACAACATGGAATATTTTCAAAATCTAGTCAGTGCATGTTTGTCCTTAGCAGTGCATGTGTGCTTATTAAAATGCATGTCATGTTGGTTTTTATTTTTGTGTAACAACTATGGCGAAGGTGTATAGTGGGTTTTGCATGTTGGTTTAATTGGTGTCCTTTTATTTTTATAATTATGTAAATCATGATTTACAACCTCCTGCTGGCAATTGAATAAAACATAGAAATTAGTTAAGTCTTCCGCCAGTCTGACGATGTCGGTCACCACATAACCCGGTCACTGGTAAAAATTATAAATAAAAGTAGAATATACTATAATATATTTGTTGAGTTAATTCCCTTTATCTTATCAAAACATAATTGTTTTAAGCTTTGTTAATAACTCAAAAACAAATATTTACCTCTGAACAGTTACACAATTCTTTTTATGTTTATCCGAGAGGTTTTTACACGTTTTCGTGACACAAGTAGGCATTTTTGCTTTGATTTTAAACGTCACGCCTAGCTGGCGGTCGAAGAACGACTAATTAAACGCTGGGCATGAGTTAAGTGGCATCATTTTTGAGTATTCAGGGCATGCTATGTATTTATATGCCAATGGGGTTCATAACGTTAATCAGACAAAAATTAAAAATGTTGGCCAGCAGATAGGTAAGTATTGTTGGCAATATATAGATGGGGCGGGCACGGGTGGTACTCGGTAATCGGCACTGTGGCTATATAAAGTTTGTAGTACTCACCCCTATCGGCCACTGACTACAATAGGGACTACCAACCATACACAATACTATAAACACATGTATTTATTTATATTATTTAAAAACATATCACTCCCAGAATTATTAGGCGGAATACAGAAGTGCTTACAAGAGTTATCTTCAGTGTTGCGAGAAGATTTCAAACATTCCTGTTTTATATCGGAATACTCAATGTCAATTTCGGTAAAAATAAGTGTATCACTCTCTGTACTATCGGTACTGGTCTCCGGTTCAGCCTTCACGGTAGCAACACCTGGCTCCTCAGTTTTGTAGAGATATGAAGCCTCTTCCCCAGTATGGAGAATATCTCCTCCCACATTGCCAGTCTCCGGTTCAGCCTTCACACTCACTGGCACAATATGTTCCATAGTAGAATACAAACACCTCGCTATATCCGAAGATCTAACACCTTAAAATATAAACGATACATACATAATATATTAATGCCTTGGGTATGGTTAGTTAATCTTTGAACAAGGTTAAGATAATTTAACAATGTATCGGGGTAAACAAAGGATATACTATTTCTTGTGCTAATTAATAATATGCTTTATAACAGCATTAACAATAATTCACTAACTAAACGACTTTTTTTTCATTAATAGGATTCCCATTGGAAAATCCGCAGTATATTGCAGATTAATGCAGAGTCTAGTTAGATAGTATAAGTGGTAATTAAGATATGGAACTTTGAATGTACCAGCATTTGAGAAAAAAAAAAAAAAAATCTCACTAAAAAAAATTAACATGTGCCAAGAGGTAAATTGTATAATTGTATAAAAGCAAAATGAATGTGCCTCATACCGAGGATTGTTCGAATCACCCACATGTATGTACCGCGATTTTGCGTACCTAGTTTTAGAAAATTTTCGATCGGATCAGTTTGATTTTTTTTTTATTTTTGCAAGGTTTTTTCAGGTTTTTTTTGTAACTGAGTTTGTTTAATTTGTAATTTCACACATAAAATTATCAGGTTCGTAAAATTAATGGAAGCTACAAAAGTTTTGACCTAAAATGCAGAATTTAAGTTCGAGTGAGTCAGACTTGAACTTTCAACTTAAAATTAAAAATCTACAAAAGCAATTCCTTAGTTTCTAAGTTACTTTATAAAATGCGCTAGACTATAAGGTATTGTAATCTAACAAAAACTGTAGTACTTAACAATATTTTGAGTTTGTCCAAATTTTTGTAGACAAGGACTGGATTCAACTCCCTGGGGAGCTGTTCTTATTAACATATTACAACAGAGATGAAGAACATTTAAGAGACGGTAATATAGAAGTCTAGGCATCTACAGGGCTTATGACTTGTCAATGGCTGGTTTAAGTGGCCACTTTACACACTGTGTAACATTCACCATTCTGCCCATATTTGAACATCTATATTCCTTCAATGTTGTTGATAAATTACCTGGTCCATGAAGAAGTAAAGAAATTGAAAAAATAATATTTTCAGGCGTTGCCTAGTATGTAGGTGAAATAATTTAATTAGGTGAATCTCACCCGCATAAATAAAGGTTTCAGCTCTTTAACTTCACAAACATCAACAGATGAAAGAATTTAAGGAATTTAGATGTTCAAATATGGGCAGAATGGTGAATGTTACACAGTGTGTAAAGTGGCCACTTAAACCAGCCATTGACAGGTCATAAGCCCTGTAGATGCCTAGACTTCTATATTACCTTCTCTTAAATGTTCTTCATCTCTGTTGTAATATGTTACTATCGTACTTACTTGGCTATTATTTGCTGAAATCAGTCTTTAAAGACACTAAGGGCGAAAATTCCTGTCATTCTCATCTAGTGTTTACTGCTACTCGTGTCGCCATTTTAACAGTTATTTTTTTTATAAAATAAGAAATCAAACCCTGATTTGAGTCAACTAAATGCTTTATTTTATTTAAAAAAATATAAAAACAACCTTGTGACACTTGTTTTGCCTTGTTAGGGCATTTTCAAACTAAAGTGAAGATTAGATGGATTGAATGTCCTTATATAGTACATTGATCATAAGTGTTTAATAGGTAATGAGGAGTTTAGATATTTATTTTTGAGTTACGGAAAAACTTATAACACCGTAAGTATTTATTGACATACACGTAGGAGTATGTATTGTGAGATAATTAATGAAGCTTTATAGTTTTATATCTTTAGATAAAAGTTGTGGAAAATGTATCAATAATATTATAATAGGTTAGCGTTCTTTATAATTTCAATACATGATTGTTATTTTTTGTTAGTTTACACACTTTGTATCATAATTACAAAATTGTATCATAATACAAAACACATTTTTAAAACATTTGAATTTCCGATGCTCTCTTATATTTCCAAATCATGACTTATCTGCACGTTTTCACAAACTGATTAACCTTGAAAAAAGGAGAACATTAATAGACCTCACATTCCTCTATAAAATTATTAACAGTCTAGCTGATTCGTCCCAGCTCCTAAATAAAATTCAAATTAACTGTCCATCACGTGCCCTACGAAATCACCCAACCTTTAGAATACGTAGTGTCAATACGAACTATTGCCAGAATTCGTTTTTACTCAGAGCGTGTTCCACTTTTAACAGCTTTTTTAACCATACAGATATCTATCATACAGGATTACAATTATTTAAAATTAGTGTATTGAAAACATTTGAATAAAACTCCCGTTGGTCCCTTTTTCTCTTATGTCACTCAAATTACATACATTAATATTATTTTTATAAATCAAATTTCTCTTTTGAAATTTGTATTACTACTAAAATCGCTTTAATGAAATTTTATCGACTTCTCTTGGTTTAAAATCTTCTCCTTATATTGCTTTTTCAAATTTTAAAGATTACTTGCTATACTTGTTATTCCTTCTTTATTTTTTCTTTTTTCTCTGCTGCATTGGCATGTTTTTATACTTTTAAACTACTTTTAATTACTTATATTATATATGTAAATAATATCAATATATTGCTGCTCTTACTATGTGTCATTAATTTTGAAGATGTTTTTTAAATTGACCTAAATTTACTGTCTTATATTTCACTTAAAGATTCATCTCATCGTTTCTTTGAATCCCTCAAAATAAATATGTGTATATTTATGTTTTTCCTTTTTTTTAAAAATGTTATTACTATTTTATTTTATTTTTACATCTGAGCATGTTTTTCATTCTATATTTCAATTCTTAATTACACTTACAAATTTTCTTCATATTTAATATTATTTCCATTTGTAAATACTCACTACAAACTACAAACTTTAAAATATCTTTTTTTCACTTAAATTTTAATTTTTAAACAACTTTCATTTATGTTTTTCTTTTTCCTTCTCTTTTTTATACTTTCATAATTAACCTTACTTATAATTGCTTTTTAATATGGAAACTTCACTGGTCCATTAGAATTAAGTCTAATTGTGTAAAATATTAAACTTTGTAACTGTACTGTATGTTTCCTGAATAAAAGAAAATAAAAAAATAATAATAATTATCCTTAGGAATTTTCCATCTCATCTTTATTTTTTTTATGGCTGATTTCAGCCTATTCAGTACTACTTTTTTATATTATTACAAAAGCTTAGAGTTTAGCGCAGTTTTAAAAGTTACTCAGAATTGCCTTTTTAAATTTTTAATTTTAAGTTGAAAGTTCAAGTCTGACTCGCTCAAACTTAAATTCTGCATTTTAGGTCAAAACATTTGTAGCTTCCATTAATGTTACGAAGCTGATTTTTTTGTGCGCGAAAGTACAACTCTTAAAGAGTGAGTTGCAATAAAAAATCTTGAATAAACCTTCCAAAAATTAAAAAAAAAAAAACTTTTCAGATCGAAACTTTTAAAAACCCCATTAAAAAAATCATAACTCGCAAAATCACGGAACATCCATTGAGGTGATTCTGATACTCCTCAACATGAGGCATCTACATTTTACCCATAGATGGACGTCACTTCTCTGGCCACCTGTGTAGATTATATTCTAACATTATTAAATAAAACAAGAGAAAAAAGACGATCGATATATAAAAGACAAGCGATTGTCTACGGTCAAAGCTAGCTAATGTCGATGTTCATGCCGAGCGATACTTACATATGAAATGTGTCATAAATCATTGTTCATAATATAAAAACACCACAAAAACTAGACAATTCAGGTACTTACGTTAGTCGTAACGCTGGTGGGCGCAATGTATCGTCGTTTTACAAGTGTACCCGTGCACTCACGCCCTCCTACGTATAAAGCAAGCGGCCATTTTGAGGAGGCACATAAACAATATTGGTTATAGACAAAGGAGCATACACAGTACTTACCAGACGAAAAAAGAGTTATAAATTTGAGCTACCTTCTACCTGTTCAAATTTTTTAATCTAAAATAAATGAGTAGTCAATGTCAGTCTTGGTTCACTCGGCATTGTATTGCGCGTTTTGCGGGATAAATTTTATCGCATTTCACACATGCCACGACCTGTAGATGTCTTGTAGATTCCTAAAACTCTATACTACCTTCTCTTACATTTAAGAGAACATTGTTCTTCATCTCTGTTGTAATATGTTAATGTAAACAGCTCCCCAGGGGTATGAATCCAGTCCTTGTCTACAAAAATTTGGACAAACTCAAAATGTTATTGCTAATTTTAAAGAAATAAACGAATCGTTTTAAAAAAATATATAATCGGCTTATATTTGTGTTATGATAGCAATGTTCGCGGTCTGGCAACATTACGCGGCCGCTTAACGTATGCGCGCAGGCGTGATGTCGGGCAGGGGGGCATTTGGAAGACTTCTGGACACAATGCGATGTATGCGAACTTGATTCCACGCGCCTTCTGTGGTGGTATTCTGAATCTTCTCTATCCTTTAGAGAATGGTTAACCTAGGGATTTAAATTTTTTGCATGCACCTCAAATTTGCTGCATTTATGGCCACAATGATGATAATATGTCAAACAAATACGAACCCGTGAAACCAAATATGAGTTTTTCATGTAGACTATTATTGCGACCTTAAGCATTATTCAGCATATTAGTTTTTTTCCCGCTTTTCAAACAGTTTTATACATTTGACGTTTAATTGTTAATGTGGCCATTTTATAAAGTAAAGTGTCATCGCATTCAAAAAATAAAAATTCTCAAATTAATTACTTTCTAGTGGGTAGAGAGGATTCAAAATACCACCCCACTCTCACGGCACGAGAAAACAGTTTCTTTCGTGTATTTTGTATGTAAATACACAAGATAATACGGCCACGAGAGCGTTTGGAATACCAGCTCTTGTATATTATAATTCTGAGAAACAGATTTGATCGCGCCACTTGCCCGTTGGCACATAAACGATCGAAATGCTGGTTCGCGGAATGCGTTATCCTTTATTTACTTTGCCACAGAACCCTAAATACAATGACTGCAATCACCTACCTTATTCTGGGTTCTGGCACCTTTATTGTCTGGCACTTCTGTCGCGGTTGTCAGGATCAGATCCGATCTTGTGGTCAGGAAGGAGGGGCACTTACGAATTACACAACACAGTGGATTTAATAGTCATTGATCGCAAAATATCTTCTCTGCGATCGCGGTGAGAATATAAAAACCACATGGACATACGCCCAGTTCAGTTGTTATTCTGGCGCCGCGCCGGGACAATGTCGGTACCCACGGCAGGCAAATGCAACATCTTAACCAGTGCTCCGTAGGTAGCAAACAAATTTGAACGCATAATCCAAACAATTGTGGCATGTATATAGGTGTGTGCACATAGAGTTAATGTGGTGTAACCAAGACTAAATAAAACAAAAAAAATACAAAAAAAACACTATATTTATTTGGTAATGTATCCAAAATAATACATCTTTATTAAATTTTAATTCTACTTTATTTTTTGATATAAACGTATATTGTTACTTAATTACTTTTTGCCAGATAACTTTTTATGTTTAAATAAAACTATCAAATAAAGTGTTCACGTAAATACACAATAGTTTAAAAATGTATACACAAGTTATCATTGAAAGCACATAAGATTAGATTAAGATTTATTTATTTATGGCAAAATACATCGTTTTAACTTAACATTACATTACATAATTTATTTGTACGAAATATTATTAACTTAACTAGTGTAAATTTCTGTCCTAGACAATGATATTTCATTAAAATGTTGTATAGCTATATCTCCCTTTAATCCGTGCCTCATGTCCGAGGACAGTGATCACGACGAAAGTCTTTCTCCACCTGGAACAGTCTTGATCTGTTCTGTTTGCATTTGTCAGTGACAGTTCTGATAATTCAGCAACTAAGCCGCTCAATTTATCGGCTAACGTCCAAGCGACTGTGTCCCTTCGACACTTTCTAGGAAGATAGTTTTCTCCAACTATCAGAGTTCCTTCTGGAAATATTTTCAAAGAGCTGCAGGATTCTAGAAGTACTACAGGACTGCTCCAAGGAATGCAGGAGCATAATATAAAATATACATAGTTACTGCCGAGTACATGAAGTGAATTTCGAATAGTATTATAGAAGTATACTGTTTGCAAATTGTAATTTATGAGAGCTAATAATTTTGACTAGTCTCATATAAACGATCTTAAACAATTTTAATAAATCTATACTTGTTCTTTTCTCAGTTTAAACAATACCAAAATATTAAGTAGGAAGTCATTATTACTAAGTTTACATGTAATTCCGAGTTTGAGTATCTAATAATTTTTTTTGATAGGTGGGAATTATTATTTACGCTTGATATACTCGTATCAACAATTTTTGCAGCTGAGTTGTACGTTGAGGGATACGTATTTTAATTTTCAAGAAGTTGAGGGTAATCTTAAGTTGCTATTGACTATTTTATATGTAATGATGAAGTGAAACTTCCTCATAGCTATTAAAATGTACATTTTGTCGACAGCTAAGGCGCTTTATGTATGAAAATGTGCCTTTTTAAACAACTTTTTATAGAGATCGTGAAAATCATTCTGAGCATGCGAATGGCTTAACCCACGTGTGCTTTTTAAGATCAGTTTTCCGTAATGTTGCATAATTGCATTCCTAGCATGTAAATGGTTTCTAGCCAGGGCGTGTGAACATGTAAGTTGTTATTTCGCTTTGCCGTGACGTTGTATGGTTACATTCTTAGCAAGTGAATGGTTTCCCACCGGTATGTATAAACAGGTGGCTTTTAAAGTAACTTTTCAATGAAGTTGTATCGTTACAGTCCGCACATTTAAACTCAAGTTGAGTTTTTCACTCAAGAGCACTTAAGTTTTTCATCAGAATGTACGAGCATGTGCTTTTTCAAAACATTTATTCTTGAAGTTTTATAATTACATACCGAGCATGCGAAAGGTTTATCACTAGAGTGCACCACCATGTGATTTTTAATATGAGTTTTCGTTGATGCTATATAAGAACATTTAGAGCAAGCAAACGGTTTCTCACCGGAATGTTTTAACATGTGGCGCTTTAAATCACACTTTCGCGAAAATGCATAAACACATAACGAGCATGTGAAAGGTTTCTCGCCAGTATGTTTAAACATGTGACTTACGAGAACACTTTTCCGTGATGCTTTATAATTACATTTTGAGCATGCGAACGGTTTCTCGCCAGTATGTATCAACATGTGATTTTGTATATGAGTTTTTGTCGAAGCTGTGTAATTACATACAGAACACGCAAACGGTTTCTGGCCAGTATGTATCAACTTATGCCTGTCAATATGATTTTTGGTTGATGCTGTATAATTACATTCTGAGCATGCGAACGGTTTATTGCCAGTATGTTTAAACATGTGATTTACAAGAGCACATCTCTGTGATGCTGTATAGTCACATTCTGAACATGCAAATGGCTTCTCGCCAGTATGTGTCAACATGTGACTATTTATTTGAGCTTTCGTCGGTGCCATATAATCACACTCAGAACACGCGAAAGGTTTCTCGCCAGAATGTGTGAACATATGACGTTTGAGCTGGCTTTTCTGCGATGCTGTATAAGTACATTCTACACATTTAAACGGTTTCTTCCCAGAATGTTTTAACATGTGCCGATTCACATCACACATTCGTAAAAATGTATGATTACATACTGAGCATGCGAACGGTTTCTCGCCAGTATGTTTAAATACGTGAAACCTTATTTTGGTTTTTATTGACGTCGTATAGTCGCATTCTGAGCAAGCAAATAGTTTATTGGAGGTATTTTTCACAAAGTGACTTTCAATGGTACTTTTCTGTGACGGTTTTTTGTCAGTATGTGTAAACATGTGGCCTTTTAAACGACATTTTTCATTAGGCGCATTATTGCATTCCGAGCATGCGAACGTTTTCTTGTCGGTATTACAATGTTTCTCCTTAGGTAATTTGTGTTCACACACTGGTTTTGGTTCTGCACTGTGAGACGGTTGATTTATACCCTCCACAGTTAATGTTGTCGATTTTGCATCTGAAAAGAATAAGTCCATATTAACCTGCTGATAAGAATACGTATTTAGTTTTATTCCACTTTTATTTGTAATTTTTACCAGTGGTCGGGTTTCATCGTGACCGACATCGTCAGACTTAACTAATTTCTATGTTATATTTAAGTGCCAGCAGGAGGTTGTAAATCATTTATATAATTATGAGAATAAAAGGATTTAACCTAAAATAATTTAAGTACAAGTAATAAAAATAGGGAAATATCACAAACGTAATATTTCCCTGTTGTTATAGGAAAATATCACGTATGTGAAAGAAATGTTTTCATACATAACTTTAAAAAACAGATAACTCGTTTTTAAAAAAAAATTTAAGTAAAAGATTAATACTAGAGTTATTATTATTTAAATTTTAAGACCATTTCAGACCACAAGTCGTAAATAACTTGGGCTGGAAAAAATTAAATCGAGTTGTGGTAGTGGGATTTGAATCTCGGACCTTTGGCCCTGGAGTCCACAATACTACCACCGGACCACAACTCTAGAAGGGTCTCTAGAAAACCGCGAGATGTTTGGCATTAATAATTGTGGCGCCAAGATTCGTGACAATCTTCTATAAAAAAATAAAGTTTTTAAACAATATTTTGAGTTTGTCCAAATTTTTGTAGACAAGGACTGGATTTAACTCTCTGGGGAGCTGTTTATATTAACATGTCAAACCATTCCAAAATATTACTCATATTAAAATAAATAAATCATTAGTATTGGGAAAATGCTTATTAACTGCTGTGATTTGTTTTATTATTTAAAAATAAAACGATGTAGTGTTGGCAATTTGTAGACGAGGCGGGCTGGTACTCAGTACTCGGCGCTGTGGGTAAAGTAAGTTTGTAGTACTCACTACTATCGGTTACTGACTACAATAAACTGTCTAACCACACACAACACGTTAACACTTTTTTTTTAAATGTCTCTCCCTGAATGGTTAGGCGAAATACAGAATTACTTACAAGAGTCAACATCAGTATTGCGAGAGGATTCCAAGCATTCCTGTTTAATATTGGGATAATCAATGTCAATTTCCGTAAAGTTGAGTATATCTTTCTCTAGAATATCCTGTTGTTCAGAAGTTGTCCCCGGTTCAACCTTCGCAGTGGCAACACCTGGCTCCTCGCTTCTGCAGGGCCACGGCGCTCCTTCCCCAGTATGGAGAATATCTCCTTCCACATCGCCAGTCTCCGGTTCAGCCTTCACACTCACTGGAAGGGTCTGTTCCATAGTAGAATACAAACACCTCGCTATTTTCGAAGATCAAACACCTGAAAATATGAACGCTACATAAAGAATATTGAATTCTTATGAATCATATCTCGGGTATGGTTAATTGATTTTTGAACACAGTGGATATAATTTAACAATACGGGGGTTTACAAAACGCATAGTATTTTTGCGACGGTCAAGAACATAGTCTTCAATAGCATTAAGAATTCACAAATTAAACGTCATAATATAAACAAAATTTTGAGTTTGTCTAATTTTTTGTAGACAAGAACTGGGTTCAACTCCCTGGGGAGCTGTTAAAATTAACATATTACAATAGAGATGAAGAACACTTTAGAGAAGGTAATATAAAAGTCTAGACATCTGCAGGGCTTATTACCTGTCTGGCTGAGACAAGCATTATCGAAAAAATCTAGAAACGGGTGCAGCGTTGGTTTAGACATGTAGAGCGAATGGACAGCGAAAGAACAGCTAAAAAGATCTACGGTGCGAAAATTTATGGGTGCAGAAATTAAGGAAAACCGAGAAAGACACGGCACGATCAAGTTCATGAAATACTTGAAAATGGACATGTCGAGAGCAGGAATAATCGACGTGCGTGCATGAGAAGATAAATGAATGCAGAGGAAGCGAGGTCTGTATGCAAAAATGTGATATGGCGTTCTATCCTCTCTGCCTACCCCTACGGGGAAACGGCGTGATGTTTTGTTTTTTGGCGGTGGTAATTAATTAATAATTTGTATTATCTACTTCGGAAATGCGTATTTACTATTCTTACAATTTATGTTCAATTGTTTTTAAACTGTATAGGGCAACCATAGTTGATACTTTATATTCTTATATTAAGACGCCATAATTCAAGAAAGAAGAAGAAGACGGTTCGTCTATAAAACGCGAATGATTGTCTACGGTCAAAGCTAGCTACTGTCATTTTTCATCCCGAGCGGTGCTCATAAACGAAATATGCCCCAAAACACTATCAATAATATTTAAAAACCATAAAAAGTATAAAAGCCAGATACTTACATGAATTAATGCGACTGGGCGTAATGTATAGTCGTTAAACGAGTGTAGTTGTTCACGAACGCCTCCACGTATCGCTCAGGCGGCCATTTCGACGAGACACATAGACAATAAAGAAGTTTGTAACCAAAATAGTTTTAATAGTACTTACTTGGCTGACGAAGAACAATACTTTGACAAAATACGAGTTAGCGTCTACATGTCGAAAATATTTCTAAACAAAGTAACAGGTTATTCAGCGGTGGTTTTATATAAGAGATTTAACACTTATATATCTTTGATTAAATCAGAATTATGTTAAGTACAATGCAATACGTTATTAGTTAAATTAATGTTTAAATTAGTCACTCCTTTGCTATTTTATTATTATAGTGATAATATAACTTTTCTATATTGGTTTATATAAATAAAGGTATTTGTTTTTTTTTTTTTAATATTAAATCACACATTGTAACAAGTAAATTACGAACTTTTGAATTACTTCTACTATAACTTCTTGAAGATGTTTTTATCAACTTAATTTTTTAACCTCTGTACTCGTATAACTGCTAGATATTTTTGTTTATAAACTTTATTATGTACTTTGTTTTATACAAGAAAAATTGTATTGTAAAAGCCCTATGGGCGTTTAATGTATAAAAAAATATTTATATATTTAAAATATATAATCGATCTTTTAAAAGGATCGAAGATCTAAAGAGGCCTTGAAACGGCGTTAAAACAGCCAAAAAAGTAATACAATCTAATAAAATAGTAAGCAATTATTTCACCAAAAATGGTCACGGAAAATAATTTCCAAACACAATTCTCTCAATAGAGATAAGAAAAAGATTTAATTGAAATAAACGGTACGGCGATAAAGAAGAACACCTAAATGCATACCAAAAAGACCTATGAAGAATTATTTTATATATTTCTAAGTGGTTACGCGTGAATGTTTGCTGGCATTTATATGCTTTGGCTTTTCCTTGAGGAATAGGAACCTAAGTGGCCTGGTAGTACCTACCGCGTTGCAACAATTCACAAATTCCTTTTTCAAATATAAATCTGACATTTGTATTTTTCCTCAAAAAACAAATTAATGTCTTCTGTGATCCGCACGATCAACTATTAACGAAAAATAATATTCCGACCGCTATCATATGAAGTTACCACTAAAGTGTCAGCATTATCATCATCACCGCATCCAATATCCAAAAATCCTGATACCGCGAAACCGTCCAATTTTTCCCTTGATGGATATTTTGCCCAAAGTGCTCAACCTTTAAAAAAATATATTTCCATTTGATTTCGGTAAATTTGGTACATCAAGAATGAAAGTAGATTTATGACAATCACTTTCCTTAGAAGCTTTTGTCACTAACTTTACTCAGTGGCTTGTCAGAACCTGTCAAAGTGCGCGTGTAATTTGTTGCGGGCCAATTACGACTCTGTGTTTTTTAATATACTGCTCGATAGCAAAGACAAAGGTAAGCTTTTCTAGTTGCATGATACAGACAAAGGGTTTCAGATCATTTTCTGTTTATATTATGTGATGTCAGTAGCTTCAATCAAAAATTATGACGATGGGCAAATAAACCCGCATAAGTTGAGCCTCTGGGTTGTCAATTTTGCCCAAACGGAAAAAATGTGTTAGGGTTGTCATTTTCTTGTTTTCATAATTAGTTTAAATGAAATTAAAACTATTATTTTTTTAATTTATTTCTTAAGTTAGCTTATATTAAAACTAATATAAACTATTATGTACATTTACATCATCTATATATATTTACATTTCCTTACAGTAACTTATACATTTATTTTTAAATTCTTTCAGACACTTTTCATTCTTCATACATTCAGGCATCTCATCATACATTTTTAAACCCTTATACATCAAACAATTTTGCGACTCAGCTCTTTTCAATAATGGTAGTCTTATTTTATCCTTTTGTCTAGTAGCATATTCATGACAATTTTTGTTTTAGACAACTTTATCTTTAAAATATTTTGGTAATTTATCGTGAAAAAATTTATGTGTAAATATCAATATATTAAATTTAAGTCTCCTTCTTACAGATAACCATTTTAGTTCATCTCTCATTTTTTTTACATTGCTATATTTATTTTTCTTAATAACTATTCTCATCGCTTTATTTTGTAAAATTTCTAGTTTATTTAAATTTCCTTCGTTTGCTAAAAATAATATTGTTGAGCAGTAATCTATATGTGGAAGAATGATTGTTTTGTAAATTAGTTCTGCAGTATCTTTATTTAATTTATTTCTCAATCTACTAAGGAAAAATATTTTTTTTGATATTTTTTTTTATTATGAACGTTTTGCACTCATTAAGTATTTTAGATTTTCAAAAGTATCATCATTATTGTGGATAATTTAATTTAATTCTACTTTGCCTTCATTAATTTAATAATGTTTTTTTATATTCCTTATATTGCGTTTTAATAAATTCTGAAGCATTTCACATTATTTGCATACTATAAAATTTCTTTCTTTATTGGATCATTTTTATTATATCTGAAGTTAAGCAGCCTCCATTTTTATCCACCCTCAAACAAAATTTCTTCATTTTCATAGCTATGGACTTAGATTTCTAAATAATTTGTACTTATATTTAAAATTGATGTCGTCGGTTTTAATCTTCTTAGTTGTTCATTGACTATATGCCTGAAACCGTTTTTTTTTTAAATATAGGTATTAGCCATTTCGAAAATTGTATGTACCTACCAGTGCTTCGATTATAAATGCTATCTTCATCTGTATATATCGAGATGGTATACTTAACGTCTATACTATTTGTATCTTACCTCGGTGTGTTCTACCTACTTGTCATATCGACATCATATGATCGAAATAAGCCAATCAATGACCGCCAAAAAATAGTCCGCGTTCCTTACGTCATTAACATTAAAATAGTTCTCATTTATAATTCAAATAGGCTTCTTTGATAGAAAGTGCCCACTTCAAAGCGATTATAAACTCCAATAAATCCCGATTCAAGCGAAAAATGCTCGCTTGTAAAACGAATGATCTGGCATTTTTTAGTGTTTAAGTACATTTTATTTACTTTACACCACTCATTTAGAGAATTGAGGTTCTGTTGAACGGAAAGGCAATCTCCAAAGATTTTTATCACCTTATATATTTTAAGATCATCCACAAAAAGTAAAAACATGACGTCATTAAAATTTTTTGTAATATCGTTAATAAAAAGTGGAAAAAGCACCGGACCCAAATGAGAACCTTGGGGTACACCACTGGTAGCCTTAAAAGAATAAGAGGAAAAATACCTTTCTTTAACAATTAATTGCCTATCGTTCAAGTTACTAGTTAACCAGTTTAGAAATCTCATAAAGATAGTAAAACAGATGGAAAAAATATAAAAACCACATTTATTTTTTAAAAGGGTAACTTTCTAGCTATATGGGACAGAAACAAACGAGATTATTTTTTTGCATCTAGCCGCTCGTTTTTTATAATCTGACAGTTATGTCGAAAAAAAAATTGACTTCAAAATTTACTCATTTCTCTCTAATATATTTATAGACTTTTAAGAAAAAAAGTGCGAACCTCAGAACGATTAAAGCTTTTGTTAAATCATAATTAAAGGAAAAATTAAACCGATGTACTTACATCAAAACTTGATGGGGGGGGTATCGGTAGTATACTTTTATCTTCAACTATGACGTCATACTGAAGATATGTCGTTTTAGAACGTAGATATGTGTACCGTGACGTATGCTTTCTCTTGTTTAATATCGATATACCTACCCTAAACTTGAAGGTGGGAGGTCGATAGTATATCTTTATAATCTCTAGAGGGAATTTATCTTCAACTATACCGTCAAGGTGAAGGTATGACGTCTTTTCTATTCATCATTATCAAGGCCCTGATATTAAATTCGTTATTTAGGTAATTTTTAATAATTTAGTAATTAAGGTAAAGACTAGGATTATTGGTGTGTGTACCTACTTAAATTAATTATTACTTTAAATAAACAAGATTCGTTTATTTTTCTTAAGCTATAAACCAGATTTTGACAGCCCTAAGGCCTATAAATTCCTTGTGTGAAAACAAATAGAGTTCGGCGGGTAAATTTGCCTAATTGTTTTTAGACGAATATTTTATTAGTTGGCCATTGAAAATATGCTCAAACGTCGATTTTGCCCTTGAATTAATAATTCAATAAAGTAGTTCTTAGACAAGAACGTCATATGAGCTACAGTTCAACAAATAGTGGTTGCGGGCAAACATGGAGGTAATTTTGCCCGCCATCATAAATTAAATTGCCTGCAATATGACTGAATTTACAATTGTAACCCAATTCAATGATTACCAAGGTAATTTCAAAGTAAAGCACAACATACATTTTTTTGGAGAAAATTATTATAATTGCAAAAAACGAGGGAAATTTGGACGGTTTCGCGGTATATAGTTCGTATTGAGGTTGCTATACTATTGAAGCAAATTCCAATTGACAACGAACATGAGCAAGAGCAAAATCTTGATATATGTAATAACTGCGTAAACATGAAGTCTGAAAGCTGCATAAAATACCTGGGAGTAATCATTGACTGTCAACTTAAATGGACTAATCATCTTAAAGTAATTGTTAATAAACTAAGATATTTAACCTATGTGTTCAAAAGACTAAGTATTTACGCCCAGGTAAATACGATTAAAATGGTATATTATGCACTTGTACAGTCATCGCTTTCCCATGGAATAATTGGATGGGGGTAACTTACAACAATCATATTAAACCATTAGAAACTGTTCAAAAATTCATATTAAAAATAATGCTTCGCGAAAATCGCACTTTTCCCTCTTTCAAATTGTTCCAAGAAGCTAAACTTCTAGACCTAAGACAAATATATTGTTTTCAATGTTTAAAATAAATATTTAAGAACCGAAATTTCTTTACAAGTAATTCAAATAGATCGAGTCAAAGAAGGAATCGTGTGTTAGAAATAGCACATTGTAAAACGAGGCTCGCACAGAGACATGCATATTTTATAGGCCCAAAAATTTTTAATTCTTTTTTTACTGATAATATTTCATTGATTATAAACTTTCAAAATTTTCCTTATTTTAAAAAACATGCACTATCCTGGATTCAAACTTAAGATACGAACTCTTTTTTCTATGATTTATTTTGTTGCCCTTAAATAATAAGGAATATTTTGGTGTTTTTTTAATATTAGGTATTTATTTCCTTTTTTAATAACTATAAAAAAAATACTATATTATCTTTTACAGAATATATTATTTTTTCTTTCTTATGTTACACAAAAATATTATAACTGTCCATTATTTATTATACTAGCAAAAAATCATTAACATTTTCTTGTATACCCACGAACAGGCCATGCCTTTGTGGGATTTTTTTATTTACTTTTTTCACTATTTATATGTATTTCATTGTTATGTAATTATGCTTTATTTTTTTAAAACTCTGTTTAATCATTTATATTTATTGTAAAAAAAATAAAAAAATAATAATGTGGAGATGCGGATGACTTTGAAATGCGTAGTGTAAACCCAAAAAGTTTAAAAGCTTTTTCGACTATCGAGTTTACGTGCTCTTGAAATGCGAGTTTCCTATCCATTAATACACGCAAATCTTTGCTTTAGTTGAGCGGCTGAAGGGTCTCCCAGATAAATAATAGTCGTAAACAAAGTATTTTTTCTCCCTAGTGTTTGACATGACTTGACATGTATCAATATTTAGAAATAGCCGATTCTATAGTCCTTAAAATGTAACATGATTAGAATGACAGTTGTCAGAAAAAGTGACGACATAACTTTGTAGTAACGTCAAAGGAGTGATTTATATTGACACACGAAAAATCATTTGTATCTGGCGTGTTAATTTATTTTTTTAATACAATGCTTGACACATAAATCAACATTAATGTATAAAATCAGCTTTAAAAGTAAAAGAAAACAAAAATAAACCTAATTACTAACGACATTCTTACAAGGTTACATCATTTTGCAAAAACGTTAGAGATGGAAAAATTTATCAATGTAAATTGATCAAATAAAAAAATAATTCATTTGAGGTTGTTCATGAAAAAGTATAAATGTCTCATTTTTTGGTGAATAATTTTGTTAAACACACTATAATTGGCTTTTTTTGCGTTTTTTATATAAATTTTCGGAAACAGAGTTTCATGATTGCATGAAATAACTGATAAAATCGATTTGATCAGTGATTAGTAATTTATTTATTTAAATCTTAAAGTAGGGCACACATATCATACATATTGTTATGTGTGTTCTAATAATAACATAGCAAATATATTTAATTTCCCATCACTAATGAAATTAGTTTGACAGCTGTCATTCTAATCACGCTATATTTTAAGGACTAGGTATAGTTACAGTACCTAGCAACAGATTCTGTCATAGTCAGCTTGCAGTTCTTTACGATTCTTGATTGAGGATACAACTTTAAAAAGATTTTTGTCCTCAGCATATAAAAGGATCTAGAATTCATGTTTCAACATTTCTTTAACCAGGGTGTCATAATATATATTTTTAACTTCCTTATATAACCCCTCTTTTCCACTTGCTGACAAGCCCCTCATATAAGGCTTCGTGGGTTATTCTGTTAAAAAAAAAGACATTTAATATTAAATTTCAACGAAACCTCATTCAGAATTCAGTTTTTTACCAGTATGTTGAAACATGTGCCGATATAATTCACACTTCTTTGAAAATGTATAATTACATACTGAGCATGCGAACGGTTTCTGACCAGTATGTTTCAACATGTGAAATAACAGCGTTCTTTTTCGTAGTGCTGAATAATTACATTCCGAGCATGCGAACGGTTTCTCGCCAGTGTGCTTAAACATGTGACTCATAATACTGTTTTTCTGTAATGCCGTATAATTACATTCCGAGCATGCGAACGGTTTCTCGCCAGTATGTTTAAACATGTGACTTATAAGTTCACTTTTCCGTAATGCTGAAAAATTACATTCCGAACATGCGAACGGTTTCTCGCCAGTATGTTTAAACATGTGACTTATAAGACAGCTTTTCTGAAATGCTGTATAATTACATTCTGAGCATTCGAACGGTTTCTTGCCAGTATGATGAAAAACGTGTCTTATTAGATCACTTTTCCGTGATGCTGAAAAATTACATTCCGAGCATGCGAACGGCTTTTCGCCAGTATGTATCAAAGTGTGAATTTTAAGAGTGGCCTTCCATGATGTTGAAAAATTACATTCCAAGCAGGCGAACGGTTTCTCGTCAGTATGTTTAAGCATGTGACTTGTAAGACCGTTTTTTCGTAATGATGTATAACTACATACTGAGCAAGCGAACCGCTTCTCGCCAGTATGTTTTAACATGTGATTTAAAAGATTTCTTTTCTGTAATGCTGTGTAATTACACTGAGAGCACTTAAACGGTTTTTCACCAGAATGTTCAAACATGTGACTTATGAGACGGTATTTCTTTAATGTTGCAAAATTACATACTGAGCATGCGAACGGCTTTTCGCCAGCATGTATCAACATGTGACATTTAATATAAGTCTTCGATGACGTTGCAAAATTACATTCCGAGCATGTGAACGGTTTCTCGCCAGTATGTTTAAACATGTGACTCATGAGATTATTTTTCTGTGATGCTGTATAGTTACATTCTGAGCATGCGAATGGTTTCTCGCCCGTATGTTTAAGCATGTGCCGATTTAAATCACATTTCCGTAAAAAATTATGATTACATTCCGAGCATGCGAACGGTTTCACGCCAGTGTGTCTCAATTTGTGAACTTTCAAACAATCCTTTATGGGAGTTATGTAATTACATTCCGAGCATCTGAATGTTTTCTTGTCGTTATTACAATGTTCTTTCCTACGTGTTTTGTATTCGCATTTTGGTTGTGATTCTGCACTTTGAGATGGTAGATTTATACTCTCCACAGTTAATGTTGTTGACTTGGTGTCTGAAAAGAAAAATTTACAGTATTAACCTGGCGTTCCTCGCACTTAACATCAGCCTTTATGTAACAGATCGTACCTAGGGCTAGAAGGAAACTGTGTTTACTGATTAAGCGAGTCTACGCTAGAATGAAATTGGATAATTACCTATAAATAACTATGACTTGTTTTAATTTATGTTAGATTGTGAGTTTGAGTCTTTTGTCTAATGAATAAAATGCAATTTCGATTCACAGGCGTTCATTTCGTAAATCAGTCAAAAAATAAGCAATAAATGTTTGTCAGCAATGCAGTAAGTACTGTTGGCAAGTACAGATGTGGCGGTCATGGGTGGTAGTCGGTACTCGGCACAGTGGCCATAGAAAGTTTGTAGTACTCACCCCTATCGGCTACTGATTACAATAGGAAATGCCCAACTACACGCACTACTATTTACAACAATATTTTTCCATGAATTTATTCCTAAACAAAAATTACACGCTGGGGTGGAATTGTAAATCCTCCCTTCGACTACACTTTGCTTCATATATAGCCACACAGATGAGTAAACGTCAAATAATGTATAAAACTGTTTAAAAAGGGGGAAAAAACTAATACGGTTTGGTCAATTCGACCTTATTAAGTGTTTTGGGTAATGTTCAAGGTCGCAATAATGTTCTAAATGAAAATCATCATATTTAAATTTATTTCAACAGAGGGGGAAAAAATGGTGAATGTTACACAGTGTGTAAAGTGGCCACTTAAATCAGCCAATGACAGGTCATAAGCCCTGTGAATGTCTAGACTTCCATATTTCCTTCTCAAAAATGTTTTCCCTCTCTGTTGAAATGATTTTAAATATGAACAACTCTCTAGGGAGGAAATCCAGCCAGTCTGCAAGCATTTGGACATAGTCAAACATTGTTGAAAATTATCATGTTTGGTTGCACGCGTTCGTATTAATTTGAAGTTTAATAATCAGTATGGCCATACATGAAGCAAAGATATCATGCCTAGCCTTCGTACAGGTTGGGCGTGGTATATAGTTCCTTTCGTCATCTCTGGCTTAAAATTCAAAAACACATTCTAAATTATTTAAAAAAAAAAACATTACATTAGGGTTTATAAGTTGTCAATGCGTGGATATATTTGAAACAAAAGGTAAAATAAGGAAACTATTTATTTTCTAGCATTGCGTTTGACCATTTATTTTTATGGACGCTTTCTTCTAAACAAAAATATGTGAAAAATAGTAATATTCGAAGTTAATTTCAAGACTGATTCCATAAGACCATAAAAATTCATTCGGCCCCATGGTGTAGTTGTCAGCGCGTTTGCCTACCATGCAAGAGATCTCGGGTTCGATTTCTAACACGATTGACATGAAATATAGATTTTAAAAGGTGTTTTTACACTAGTCCTTGGACTGGCTCCTGAACCGTAAGACTAATCATGTTATATTCATGTTACAAAGATGATCAAGATTTGCTGCGATTAGTGAACCGATGCAGTGCCCTATGCACCATTGGGTGCAGAAAGGGAATGATGATAGAATATATAGCATAGTAAAAATGTATAAATTTATAAAAGTTTAAGAGTTTTATCACGTCGGGGTCACCATTTCGTAGAGGTGTTTTATTATACTAGATAGTAGCTATTTGTTAGTTCACGTAAAACATATATTTTAAATATAATATTATGATTGAATGGATTTGATGGATTTAACGGAATAACCTCAAAGAATAAATAAATGAAAAAATTTAAGTTACTTACAATTTTTGGTTTATTACACACGAACATACAGAGATTAAACAGATAATACTTTAAAGTGAATTTAAATACTGGTGAAGATAGAGAAGGGCGAGTGACGTGTTACGCGCCCTTATATAGGTCCATTGGGCACTGCGGCCATAGACAACAACACATCCTCGTCTTTCACTCTCTGCTCCCCACACATTAATTCATTTGTGACACAGAGGTGGCAAAATTTAACTATCTAGGACACTACGCGTCATAATAAGTTAAAATAACAGTGCTAACATATCGAGAACAGTGTTACTTAAAGTAATAATACGTTTATTTATAAGTGCATAACAAACAAGATGGTAAAAATATAATACCTTATTCCAGCAGGGTTTCAGTTTCAATTTGACCAAAATTTAAAAAATACATTGAAAGCATCCACCGCATACCCGAATCCGTTTTAAATACTAAATGTCTTTCTTCGGATTTACTCATACAAGCAAGCATTTTTTTTTCATTACGAATTGATTATATTTCATCCTTTACTAACTAAATTCAGTAAGGAAAAGCGCAAACAAATATTTACATTTACAACTTTCAATATCCCTTTCACCATCGATCTAAAACCACCCTTGTCCTCTACAAGGTAGAGACAAAGAGAAGTATAAATAAAATAAATAAATAAATTCTTCACCCATTTCAAACCCCCTTATGTCGACAGTGATAGGAAACGTTAGTTACTACTCTCTGGAGCACCAAAACGCCCCCAGGTGACAGTCAAGGCCAGTCACCGGCAGCGCACCCAAAAGCAGCAGACTTACCCAAAGATTACTGGTTGCAAACCAACTTTTGCCACCACTCATACCTACTCAAACTGTTATTTTTGAAGAATTTAACCTCATCAAACGAAAGCAATAAAAGAGACGTATATTCCGTGCATAGGGAAGTCCTCAGCAAAAGATGTCCACTGACAGGGGCACCCGCAATCAAAAACCTCAGTCCCCAGACACGTCCAGTGACTCCTGTTTCGTAAAGGATTAATTACCCCCACCTTTCCTTAGATCAGGACAAAGACGGCACAGAGATGAGTTCCGCACCTCGACCAGCATGGATCCATTCCTCCCGTATATGTGCAATCTACTGGTGCAGTAGGCCCGGGGGTTATCTCGGTCAAGATCGAGGGGCCCCCAACAGGTTCCACTTTTGAACCCACCCCTCCACAAACGCAGAAAATGCTCTCAAGTTGATCCTATTCGCCACTAGATCGGTACACTCAACAGGTCTCGGCACATTGCCCAGACTACAAACCATCATGTGCCTCTCCGTGTCCAGGAGTGGGCAGCCCCACAGAATATGGGACGCTGTTTGACGGAGTTCACCACAAGCACACGTTGCACAATGCGCTAGACCCAAATCAAAAAGTTTTGCGCCAAACTCGCCGTGTCCTGATAGCGTTTGAACCATGTTGTGGTTCAAGCAACTCGAACCTAACTTTGTTCTCATCGAGATGTCTGGGAAGTATGTCCACCTTCCCGTGATCGCAGCGTCCCATCTACTCTGCCAGACCTCCATCGTCCTCCTCTTGATTCGTTGAATCAAGGGTGTTAGTCTTTCTCCCTCTCGTAACTGTAAAGTTGTGTCAAAATAATCCACCACCTCCCCCCTTTTTAGTAATTTCACCGCCGATGACTTCATCACCTCGAGATCTGCGGGAAGTTCTCCAGCTAAAGCAGGCAGGGCGGCAGTGGATACGATTCTGTAAGGCACCCGTGTAAAAAATACAATCACAAATTTTAAGCAGGATTGTTGCGTCCTTAATTATGTATGTACATTCTACTCTAAAGTTGCGTCTCAAAATGGACACGAAGCCGATGAAACAAAGGCATCATCTCTTGGTGCACATTTGCATCGTATCTACCAGAAAGTAACAGAAAAGGTGTGGCTAACATGTTAGCGGTTACCATGCAGAGGGTGGCGTACATGGGACTACACAACCTATCACTACATAGGTCGTTGCTTTATTTTTGTGAACAATACAATATGAAAACAGAGCAAGATTTATTTAGTTGTTTGCTAATAACTTGTTATCATTAAAACTTGACTAGCTTTTTTAAAAAATAAATCATTGTCAGGTTTTAATGCCATTCGTCAATTCGTTTTGTAGCTGCAAGACGTTCGCTTGGCGTAAATATCATAAGCCATCAGATAATTTCATACTTAAAAATAGGGTTTGGCATTTCAACAGTCTGTGTGCTCTGTAGTTGCAGGATTTGGTGTAATCCAGCGTTTATTTGAAACGACCTAAAATAATTATATTTTTTTTAATGTAAATGGGGGCTGGGCTTCATACCATCCACGCGCTCGGTAGCTGCAAGACATGCTGTAATCTAGCTCCTATCTGTTATCTGTTGTTGTATTCATTCATATTTTTTTCCGTTATAAACTATGAATAATAATAAAAATAATATGACCTCACTGGGTTACCCGTGCCGAGGACACTTAACAATATACTTTAAAAAATATATCTTTAAAATTGAAAATAAACTAAGACATAATAAAAAAGAGACAATACGTTCAAACAGTTTTAAATACTACGTATTTATGTTTATAATTCATTTATGCACATCTATATTATTTATTATACAAAACGCACAATGGAAGAACGAAAACATAACATAAGCTATACCATCCATTTTACTTCTACCAGCTCCACTATCCATTTTTTATAGCCTCTTTGAAATTTTTCTCGTTACTAATTGTTTTAATGCATAGTGGAAGTAGGTTATAGATTTTAATTGAATCCCTAAATCTCAAAATCCCTATATATTACATTATAATTTGAAATAAGGAATTAGAATCCCAACCGTCCATGCGCCATGTGGCTGAAAGACGTGAGGGGTATTTATTGTACAGCGCTTTTGAGGTGATTTTCACAAAAATGGCGCTATATAATCCACAGTAATAATGGTAATCAAGTACAGTCGCATGAAATGAATATAAAAAACAAATTAACCTCTCGCTAGGGGATAGAGAAGATTTAAAATGGCGCCCCTGAAGGGTGAAGTGAAAACGTATTACTCACTAGAGTCTCCTTCAGTGTTGTGTGAGGCTTCCAAACACTCTCGTTTGATATCGGGATAGTCAATGTCGATTTCCGTGAAGATCAGTATATCACTCTCTATAATCTGTTTTTGTCCAGTACTGGTCCCCGGTTCAGCCTTCACGGCAGCAACACCTGGCTCCTCGCTTCTGCAGGGCCACGGCGCTACTTCCCCAGTATGGAGAATATCTCCTCCCACATCGCCAGTCTCCGGTTCAGCCTTCACACTCACTGGGGCGGTCTGTTCCATAGTAGAATGCAAACACCTCGCTATATCCGAAGATCAAACACCTAAAAATATAAACTGCGTTACATTCTACTGAATGCCCTCTGCATGAGATGTGTTAATCAAATCCCAACACAAATTTACGGGGTCATAACTGGAAATTTCGTCTTTAATCCCAAGGAAAAATTTATTTCCAGCAGGGTAGCTTCAGACTGGAATAAATTGTCAAGCCAAGTTCTACATTCCATTTTGGTCAACCATTTGGATGCTTTTTAAAGAAAAAAAAACTTGATATCCGAGATATAGGAGCATCAGCAAAGGTTACCTGCCTATAACGAAGAGTAATAATGAAATAATACAGAATATTAATAATGGCTTGGGTATAGTGAATTAATTATTGATCACGGATGTCATTATTTAACAATACAGCGGGGTAAACATACTACATTATTACAATATTTGAGTTTGTCCAAATGTTTGTAGACAAAATACTGGATTTCACCTCCCCGGGAGTTATTAAGATTAACAAATTCACCGGGGATTTATTTATTTATTTTACGGACTTATGCAGTCCATTCTAACAATGGTAAATACAATTTCTTATAATAAATACAGGCACTAATAAAATAAAATACAATTTAATCAAATTAAAGCTAGGACAAAAAATATAAATTACTGCCTCAAGACAAGATTCGGTCTATCTTAGTGAATTTTTAAATCTATAAAGACATACACCAAAAAAGGCCAGATCTTGTCTCGAGCTTACAATACGACACAATCGGGACATTGGTGCATGCAAGCCATAGTTTGTGCTGTGTTGATCAAGGAACAACACATTATTATTTCGCAACCGGCGAATTGAAACATTGAATGTCACTTGTTCCAGGGATGAAGAACACCTTAAAGAAGGGAATATGGAAGTCTAGGCATTTACAGGGCTTATGACCTGTCAATGGCTGGTTTAAGTGGCCACATTACACCCTATGTAACGTTTACCATTTTGCCTATGTTTGAACATCCATATTTCTTCAATTCTTTCATTTTTTTTATTTTAGTGAAGTTAAAAAGAAAATTGATTTCAGGCGTTGCCTAGTATGTATAATAATTCAGTCAGAGGAATCTCTTCACAACAATAAAGGTTTCAGCTTTTTGACTTCACTAAAATCAACAAATGGTAGAATTGATGAAATATGGGTGTTAAAACATTGGCAAAATGGTGAATATTACACAGTGTGTAAAGTGGCTACTTATCAGTCATTGACATAAGCCCTGTAAATGCTTAGACTTCTATATTCCCTTCTTTAATGTATTCTTCAACCCAGTTGTACTTTGATAAACAAAGTATTTTTTTTTAAAATTTAAATTATTTGTTGACAATTCTTGATGGAATTCCATTGTAATAATGTAATAATTTATATTTACATACAAATTATAATTTTAAAATACTTGGTACACTTCCGCTTATTTGTTTGACCAATTAGCGCTTTCAGACAGTCTGAAGATGCCCATTAGAAGGTGAAAGCGCTAATTGGTCAAAAAATAAGTAGAAGTGTACCAAGTATTTCAAAATTATAACTAATTTGTTCGACTCCCGACATGGTTGATATGAAATATTTATTTAAACGGGTGTTTTCACACTAAAATATTTCTGTCCCTGGACTGGTACCTGAAGCGTAAAACTGATCATCTTACCTTCATGAAACAAAAATGATCAAGATACGCTGCGTTTTGGTGTACCAATGCAGTGCCCTATGCACCATTAGGTGCGGTAAGGGAATGATGATGATGATGAAATATAAGTTATTACGACATTATATTTCATATGATGATTCACAAATTCATATATCAAATGCCATTTTATTATTATTTGTCATAAATGGAACATCCAATGAAAATTCTGTAGAATTCTGCTAGTTAACGTAGGGTTGGAGCTCCTACTCCAGTTGGACATGGATAGAAAAAGCGAGGTTGATTTGGATGGTATTTATAACATAGGGAATAAGATAAGGAACTTCGTTTCTATACGAATTTTGCATAAAAATGGTTATTTTCTCTAATATAAACAAAAAAAAGAATTGCTTGGAAAAAAAATATTAACTCTTCCTTCCCGGTGGTGTGTACACATTGCATCAAATAACTTAAATATCTCCATAAATGTAATAAATGATGGGTTGAGATTTTCGGTATTTCTTCGTTAGACATTTACGAATAATATATATATTTTTTTTGATTAAATAATTTATGCTTATTGGGAACATAAAAAGCGTTTTATCAAAAGTAGGAAATATCACCAATACAATAAAAAGTTTACCAATGTGTCGCATGTTGCGTTCGTAGTAAAAGAGTAATCCTAATATATAATTATCTCGCACACTCTATACGTCTCACTCTCGATAAAACGGGTATATTTGGGAGCGAGAGAGACAATTTTTAAGCGTCACACGCGCGAACAGCAAAGTTTCTTGTACTTCACACAGACGCCCGTTAGCTGCATTAGGAGCTTTCCGGCTTTCGTTGGGGGCGATTTTTTTTAGCGCGCTGAGAGCATAAATTAATGTTTTTTCATGTTTTTAGCAATTAGATTAAACATATATCATCACTTTTGACTTCAACTACAAATAATTTAAGCAATTGCCGATGAATATTACACTTTTACGATGTAAAATCGTAAAATGTCGTGACTACACAGAACCGTAATACGCGTATGTTTTTAGGACAGTACCTAAGGGAAAGGTTAATAGGTCAACAATTGCTGATACTTGACATTCTTACTTAAGAAGCCATAAAACCAAAAAGAAGAAGATGTATGATCTATAATAGACGACTGATTGTCTACGGTTAAAGCAAGCAACTGTCATTTTTCATTGTGAGAGGTGCTGGCATATAAAATGTACCCTTAAACAATGCCAATTTTCTTTTTTCAAATCTCAAATGTATAAAAAGTCAGACACTTACACGAATCAACGCGAGCGAGCGCAATGTCTCATCGTTATACGAGTGCAGCTGTGAACGCACGCCCTTTTACGTGCGTCACTCGCGGCCATTTCGAGATTGCACATAGACAATATGTACGATGAAAGGTCATGTTTATATAGTTCTTACCTGGGCCGCGATTATGAACGGGTATCTTAATCGGTATATACTGAGACGGTATTTTTTTTTTTTTTTTTTTTAAATTTATTTGGAAGTTCAACAAGAATACATACAATACATACATTTTTTAAGTGAGCATAACTAACGTTCTTTACATGTATTCTCAATTATAGAACTTCAACATCTTTCATAAATTATATAAAATAAGAGTGTAAATTCAATTTAAGTAATGGTAAAGATTAAGTTTAGTGAAAGGTAAAAATAAAGAAAGATTTTTTTTTTTTTATAGAAAAGAAAAGAGAAATTAAAAACATATAAGATATAATAAAAAAGACTAAAATTAATTTACATACACAAAACTAAGGATTAGGCATTTGATCTAAGATACATAGTAATGTTTTTTTTATAACTATTTGCTCTATCATGATAAATGTCAATGTTAACTTTTTTTTCCATTTTGTTATAGAGTCTTAACATACTTGCAAGAGGGTTAAAATGTGCCATATTGTTTGTAAAAATTGGAAGGTAAAATGTATTAGGTGATCTAAGGCGCCTACGGGGAACGTACAATGACACACTTTGAACACAAAACACTGAATCAACATTATTGTGAATTATATTATACAAGTACATCATATCTATAATTTGTCTCCTAGTTTCTAACTTTTCAATTTTAAAATACTCCAAGCGCTCTTCATAACATTGAAGTATTCTGCCCATGTTACACTTAAACGACAAAGAACGAAGAAATTTTTTCTGTACAGTTTCAATTATATTTTTATAAATCACATAATGAGGTGACCAAACAATACTTCCAAATTCCAACTTGCTACGTACAAGAGAATTATACAAACAAATTATTGATGCTGCATTACTAAATGGCTTGGATATTCTGTGTATGAAGCCCAGCATTTGTAAAGATTTCTCTTTAACAATATTGAAATGATTGGAAAAAGTTAAACGTGAGTCAAATGTGATTCCAAGATCTCGGATTGTGCTTACTGAGTTGAGGTCAATATTATTAATGCTATAAGTAAAACAGTTTTGAGTTCTTTTTCTTGTAAACGTTATTTGATAGCATTTTTTAACATTAAGGTGCATATCATTCAGTTTACACCATTCACTTAAGGAATCAAGATCTTTTTGAAGCATTGCGTGATCATCTGTTGATTCAATTTTACGAAATATTTTCAAGTCATCAGCATAGAAAAGATAATTACACTCTAACAGGGAGCCAAGATCGTTTATAAAAATTAAAAATAATAATGGTCCAAGATTAGAGCCCTGCGGCACACCAGATGTTACAGTTAAAGGTGATGATTCAAATTTATTTATGCATACAATTTGGGTTCTGTTTTTCAAATAAGATATCATCCAATTTAGAAGATCGCCATGTATACCGATTGCTTCCAACTTTTGTATCAATATATGGTGGTTAACTTTATCAAAGGCCTTCTGGAAATCTGTATACACAGAATCCACCTGACATTTTTTATTAAATGATGAACAAATATAGTCACAATATTCCAGAAGGTTAGAATTAATAGATCTTTTAGGAAGAAAACCGTGTTGTTTGGGACAAATTAATGGCTTAACATGTTCCAGAACAACTTTATAGATTAACGATTCAAAAACTTTGGCAAAACATGAAAGAATACAAATAGGTCTGTAATTTGTGACAGACGATTTATCCCCAGATTTATGGATGGGGGTCACATTAGCAATCTTCCACAGATCAGGAAAAATACATTCATTAAGAGATTTATTAAATATCATGTACAATGGTTTGCTTAATTCATTACTGCAGTTTTTTAAAAACCTACTTGGTATCTGGTCAGGCCCTGGACCCTTATTAATATCCAAATTTTTTAGAGAAATTTTGATTACATCTTCGTTAATTTTTAAATCAGATAGGTTAAATTGGTAGTATCTATCATTTGATACTTTGGATGTATTTGATACATTCTGATCAATGTTTGATTTACTGAAAACAGAGGCAAAATAATTCGAGAACATTTCAGCTACGGCAATTCCATCACTGGCGCGTTCATTTTCATATATCATAACTTTTGGAATACAGTTAGTAGCACGCTGTGTTTTAGAAAATGACCAGAATACCTTCATATTGTCTACTAAGCCTTCCTCAACAGATTTAATATAAGTTCTATAGCATTTCTTTTGCAAAGCTTTGGATCTTTTTCTTAGGATGGAGAATGCCTCATAATCCAGTGGATTATTGTATTTTTTCGCCCTCGTCCGCATTTTATGTTTTTCTTTTAAAACCTTAATTAATGGTTTACTAAACCATTGTGGATAATTACAATTTGATTTACTATTTTTAAATGGGGCATGTCTATTTATTATTTCCCATAAAATGTTGTAGAAAATCAAGACCATATCATTTGTATTATGTTCTCCAAACTTCATCTTCCAGTCTTCAGATGATATGTCTTGACGGCAGAGTTCGTAATTACATTTTTTAAAGTTGTATTTGAAAGTTTCGCAATTTTCATTCAATAATTGAGTATTCTCAATTTCAAATGAAATTTCGATTGCTGGATGATGCTGATCAATTGCTACAAGACCGTCGACTGGAAAAACTTTTAAATTATTTTTATCAGAGAAAACTAGATCCAATATTCGACCATTATGATTGCATTGATAATTAAATTGATAAACGTTACATTACGTTACCTGAAGCATCTGATACCCATTTAATTTCAGGTATGTTAAAATCGCCCAGAATGATGCATTGTGAATTTGATTTACGTTGAAGACATCTGTACTGAAGTATGAACTAATATCAATATTTATGTACGAAAGTGTGTATATTTGTAAGTAAATTCAAAGTATCTTCGTTGATAACCAATAATTGAACATGTTTCAAAAAAAAATTGTAAATATATTCTATTTTTCATACAGAAAACTTAATTTGACTTTGTAGATAAAATTGAATATAAATATTTACTTCCATCATAATACGTGCCCCGGTTCTTTTTTACCCCTAAGATAGTGATTTATTTGATGATTAAATTTTTGTTATTTGCTTCATATAATGGCCACAATAATAATTAAAAGTCAAACAAATACGAATACTTCCCCAGGACCTCGATTTTGATGAGAAGATAAAGACGTCATACCTTCGCCTTGACGGTAAAGTAGAAGATAAATTTCCTCTAGCGATTGTAAAGATATACTACCGACCCCCCACATTTAAGTTTTGGGTAGGTTCATCGACATGAAACAAGGGGAAGCGTACGTCACGGTACATGGCAGCCTCCGTGGTGCAGGGGTCAAGACGCTTGACTCACGCACGGAAGGTTCCGGGTTCGATTCCCGGTGAGAACACAAAAATTAAAAATGTGATTTTTCTCAAGTCTGGTTGTTCTGTAATGTAATTGGGCCTCCTGGCCTGTTGTGGTGCAAAAAAATGAAATGAAAAAAAAAATACATATATCTACGCTTTAAAATGTCATAGCTTCAGTATGACGTCATAGTTGAAAATAAAAGTCTCACGACTGACTACAAAGGTATAGTACCGATCCCCCCACCATCAAGTTTTGATGTAAGTACATCGGTTTATACCGACGGGTCTAGAAACCCTCGATACGTTTATCTACGCAAAAAATAATTTAGTTATTTTAGAGAACTTTTTAAATGTACACTGACATTAACATTGACACTGTAAATAATGACCTAAGGAACGCGGACTAAATGTTTGCGGTCATTCCATTGGTTTGTTTCCATCATATGATGTCGATATGTCAAGTAGGTAGAACATACCGAGGTAAGATAAAGATAGTACAGAAGTTAAGTATACCGTCTCGATATATACAGATGAAGATAGCGTTCATAATCGAGGCACTGGACGAAGGACTCGTCAAGTATCTCCGTTAAGTTGCAACAATTCGCAAAAAGTATACTCATATAATGCTTTTCCGAATGGACTCTATGAACTCGGCAATAACTACTCCGAAATCGCTCATATTTTTTACATAAAGAATAGTTAATATAAATCAACTCTCAACAATGTTTGAGTATGTCCAAATGCTTGCAGACTGGCTGAATTTCCTCCCTAGGGAGTTATTCATATTAAAATTTATTTCAACAGAGAGGGAAAACATTTTTGAGAAGGGAATATGGAAGTCTAGGCATTTACGAGGCTTATCACCTGTCATTGGCTGGTTTAAGTGGCCACTTGACACACTGTGTAACATTGTTGAATTATCTACCTGGTAAAAGAAGAAGTATGAAAATTGAAAAATTGTTTTCAGGCGTTGCCTAGTAGGTGATTTGGTTCAGCCGGATGAATCTCACAATTAACGGGTCACACAAAACAACATCATCATTCCATTTTTTTGCAAACGCATTCTCCTCAAATGCAACTCACCCCGGTAGATCGATGAGTAAAAAATTTGCGCTCCTAACTTCTTTTTTACATAATCGATTGGAGATTTTAATATCTACACGAACACGCACAGCGCAAAGATCTATATTTCTCTGAAAACCGCACGTAAATCGGTTAAGCCGTTTAGGAGGAGTATGGTGACGTCACACGTAGAGAGGAATTATATATACAACGATTGTATCTTTTAAATTTCTGTTGGCCTTCCAATTAAATAAAATAAAATAATGATTTCCATGTTTACTTTTGTATGGGTATTAAATATTGTATACTTCATTTTTGAATGATTTAATTTTTATTACAACTTTTTTTTAAAACAGTTTTTTTTTTTAAACTTTTTTTATTATTTGACTTATATTTTGTAACATTTAAAAAAATCCTATTCTACTTAACATAATAAATTTTATATGCACACATTGATTAAAATTTTTATAATCTATATCCATTGAATTAAGAATGATCCAAGAGCGTAGGATCATATTTGAATATATCGGACTTTGTTCAATAATTTACCCACTGTGCCTCACTTTCGCCGCGCGCATTCGTGATGCCGCCGCGTAATGTTGCACGGTGGAAAAAAAATATATAATTACAACACAAATGTAAGATAAAAAAAGCAATCTGTAAGTTTCTCTAAAATTTTATTGTGCACGCGGAAATATAATTGACACAACAGAGTAGATAAGTAAAGGGTCATTTAATAAGAGTACTTGCATTAATGAACTTTGAACTTAAAATAAATTTTATTTTACATATAACAGATATTTTTGTATCATGTTAAATAATATTTGATGTATTAAAGATAATGTCGGTCAAATGTCCACCAGTTGTTTGATCCGAGGTCCAATTTACATTAGTCCTCTCATTAGATGAGCAAAGTAGGGTAAAAATTTACTACCCTGGCAACACTAACGAAATGTTCATTTTGTTTCTTCGGCAATTTGACAGATGGAAAAATAATTCAATTTTAAAGTAATGCATTCGTTTGCTAATTACACATGAAATGTGATTGCATCCCGTTTCTTTAAGATCCCAGCAGTATTTCTACACTTTAAAAGGACACAACGCGGCATAGTTGAATTCAAATCAGGAGTTGCGTACTGAGCGACGTCTACAAAGAAACTAATGGGTCAAAAAGTAAACCTATTAATTTATGAGTAGTTTAGTCGCCTTCTGTTGGATGTGCGTTTGCAGTTTCTGGACTATTTCTTATTCTATGTCTATATCTTTAAGCACGTTCTATATATGAAACTGCTGTGTTTTAATATTTATGTATTTTTTAATCTTTTTTACGTTCTATGAAATATGTGTTTTTGTAAAGGCACAGTGTGCCGTGTAAATAAATAAATAAGTAGTTTACGGGCTTTTTCGACTGTTGAATTTACGAGATGTTGAAATGCAAGTTCCCAATCCATTAATACACGCAAATCTTTTGCCGTAATTGAGCGGGTTTTCCAGATAATTAATATTCGAAGACAATGCATTTTTTCTTCCCAGTGATCGATATGACAAGTCATTTAATAATATTCAGAAATAGCTGAATCTCCTTACAGTAGCATCAGATTCTGTCTAAGTCAGCTTGCAGTTCTACACAATGCTTGAGGACACCACTTCAAAAAGTTTTTTGTCATAGGCTTATAATAGGAATCTAGAGCTTTTTGTATCAACATATCAACAGCCAGGGTGTTGCGGAATACTTTCATAACTTTCTTGGATATCCCCTCTTTTCTACTGCTGATAAGCCCCTAATATAAAGGCTTCGTGGATTATTCCGTTAAAAAATAAAAAAGACTTTCGATATGATTTTTCTTTGATGCTGTATAACTTCATTCAGAGCATCCGAACTGTTTCTCGCCAGCATGTTTAATCATGTGGATTTTAAGAGCACCTTTCTGTGATGCCGCATAATTACATTCCGAGCAAGCGAACCGTTTCTCGCCAGTATGTTTAAACATGTGTTTTTTAATATGACCTTTCTCTGATGCTGTATAGCTACATTTTGTGCATGCGAACGGTTTCTCGCCGGTATGTTTAAGCATGTGTCGATTTAAATCAGACTTTCGTGAAAACGTGTAATTGCACACTGAGCATGCGAACGGTTTCTCACCAGTATGTTTAAACATGTGTTTTGACATATAATATTTATTTGATGCAGTATAACTGCATTCTGAGCATGCGAACGGTTTCTCGCCAGTATGTTTAAGCATGTGGATTATAAGAGCACTTTTCTGTGATGCTGCATAGTCACATTCAGAGCATGCGAACGGTTTTTCGCCAGTATGTTTAAACATGTGGATTATAAGGGCACTTTTCTGTGATACTGCATAATTACATTCAGAGCATGCGAACCGTTTCTCGCCAGTATGTATCAAAGTGTGGTGTTTAAGAACAGCTTTCCATGAGGTTGAAAAATTACATTCCGAGCAAGCAAACCGGTTCTCGCCAGTATGTTCAAGCATGTGTTTTGTAATACGACTTTTCTTTGATGCTGTATAACTACATTCTGAGCATGCGAACGGTTTTACGCCAGTATGTTTAAACATGTGCTGTTTTAGATCGTACTTGATTGAACACGTATAATTACATAGTGAGCATGCAAACGGTTTCTCGTCAGTATGTTTAAACATGTGGATTTTAAGAGAACTTATCTGTGATGCTGCATAATTACATTCAGAGCATGCGAACCGTTTCTCGCCAGTATGTTTAAACATGTGATTCGTAATATGATATTTATTTGATGCAGTATAACTACATATTGAGCATGCGAATGGTTTCTCGCCAGTATGTGTAAGCATGTGCCGATTTAAATCACACTTTCGTGAAAATGCATAATTACATTCCAAGCATGGGAACGGTTTCTCGCCAGTGTGTCTCAACTTATGCTGTTTTAAACAATTCTTTGTGGGAGTCATGTAATCACATTCAGAGCATCTGAATACTTCCTTGCTGGCATTACAACCTTTCTTCTTACGTGTTTTGTAGTCACATTTTGGTTCTGGCTCTGCACTTTGAGACGGTAGATTTATACTCTCCACAGTTAATGTTGCCAACTTGGTGTCTGAAAAGAAAAAAATATAGTATTAACCTGATGTTCCTCGCATTGAACATCGGTCTTTATGTAACAGATCCAAGCTAGGGCTAGTAGGAAACTGTGTGTTGGGGCCAAAACTAAATTGAGCAATATTTCGTTTATTATTTTGTAAAGAACGCATTGAAATCACTAACAACTTCGTTCCGAAGATTTGGCGGGTTAAAATAATACTTTACAAAGAATGCTTTATTGGTTAATTTTGTATACCGACTGGCAATTTCGGATGTTATTGTTCTGCTTTGCAACATGTTAATTTCTTTAAGTGTCGTATATCGTGAATTATTGTTTTATGCCCTTTTAAATGTTGTCTACCGAAGTTGAGATATTCATTTTACTGTGTATACTTTGTACCCTTGTATTTTTTTAATATAATATTTTAAAGAACCGGACATTTGTCCCATGCTTAAGTATTAAGATCCTAGTTCAATTTATTTTTTTGTCCTAGGATGTCACATATAATTTAATTTATCGAGGAAGAGAAATCTTGCAATTGTTTGTAAAGGTCTCAGATATATTTTGTTTGGCACTAAAATATCAGTATTTTTTTGTAGAATGCAATCGAAATAGGTTTTGGAAAGCTTGTGAGAGAGCAACAAGTTTAAGTCTTCATCTTGGAGTCTGCAAGTGCGCTCGTAGAGTTGCTGACGGAAGGTCAGACCGTAGCAGGCGAGGAGTGTACGCATCCTCGAGTGTTACGTGTATTTGATTTGTGTGTTTAATGAATATGTACCGGCTCAACCTTTTCAGACAGTTTTCAATTGTGATTTATGTGACATTGTGGAATTTAGAAAATAAATAATATTTTGAAGAAACTGTGTCTTTTTCCTCATTCGCATGTCACCCGAGATTGGCGAGACCGTCGAAGCGAGAACCCTGCACCAGTTGGCGTGACACTGTGTTTATTGATTAAGTGAATCTACGCTAGAATTGTTGGCATTGGATAGTTGCCTATAAATAACTATGACTTGTTTCAGCATTTAGGTTTGACGTGAGTTTGGCTATTTTGCTTAATTGGTAAAATGCATTTCCGATTCACCAGCATTTATTACGCAAATCAGTTAAAAATTGAGCAATTAATGTTGACCAGCACTGAAGTAAGTACTGTTGGCAATGTACAGATGTCGGTACTCGGCACTGTGGCTATAGTAAGTTTGTAGTACTGACTCCTCTCGGATACTGACCACAATAGGAATTGCCCAACCATACACATTAGTTTTGACAACAATATCGTTCCATGTTTTATTCCAAAACAAAAATCACTCCCTGGGGTGGTTTTGTGAATCTTCCCAACGTAATGGAAAGTGGAAACATGTACATGATTAAATAATAGCGACATTAAAGAAATTATAATTGAATTGAGTTGTGGTCCCGTGGCTAGTGTTGGGGAATCACGGATCAGTGATACCCTAACTTGATTCCCATTACTTTAAATATTTTTGAACGTAAAACATTTAATAAAATAAATAAAACAACTTTGTTTTTAACCACTAATTTTTATTTTTCACCGACCGGTTTCAAAGCAAACTAGCTTTTTTGTCTAGGTTTAGTAGTGAAAAATAAAAATTAGTGGTTAAAAACAAAGTTGTTTTATTTATTTTATTATAATGAATAACCACAATGTTAGTGCTTCAAATATAAACTTTATATTACAAAACATTTATTTTAATAAACATCTGGAAAACAAGGTTAATAGTATAAATCTATGCAATATCTCGCAGCAGTCTCCTGCAATGGCCTCTTTCTTTGGACAAAATCCAAACTTGTGCACTCTTTCTGAAAACGGCTTTCATTTTGAAGAACTTAATATGTGTATCCAGGACACTCTTGGGGCTACAAAAGAGAAATTTCTCCGAGAAAAAGTCGTACGTGTTTTTGGAATTAAATAATTCAAATTACTGGAAAAAGCACAAATGTACCACTCTCTAGGGGGGTAGAGAAGATTCAGAATGGCACCCTTGAATGGTAAAGAAGAATACAGTATTACTCAAGGGAGTCACCTTCAGTGTTACGAGAGAATTCCAAACATTCTCGTTTGACATCGGGATAGTTAATGTCAATTTCCGTGAAGCTCAGTTTATCACTCTCTATAATGTATTGTTGTCCAGCACTGGTCCCCGGTTCAGCCTTCACGGCAGCAACACCTGGCTCCTCGCTTCTGCAGGGCCACGGCGCTCCTTCCCCAGTATGGAGAATATCTCCTCCCACATCGCCAGTCTCCGGTTCAGCCTTCACACTCACTGGGGCGGTCTGTTCCATAGTAGAATGCAAACACCTCGCTATATCCGAAGATCAAACACCTAAGAAAATAAACGATACATCCAGAATACAAATAATGGCT
Organism: Micrasema longulum; assembly: GCF_059751315.1. Taxonomy (NCBI): domain Eukaryota; kingdom Metazoa; phylum Arthropoda; class Insecta; order Trichoptera; family Brachycentridae; genus Micrasema; species Micrasema longulum. Next base: position 137,853 of record NW_028278648.1, read on the forward strand.
TGGGTATAGTTAACTAATTATTGAACACGAGTGACATTGTTTAAAAATACAGCGGGGTTTACAAAGGACATAATAAAAAATGTTCTTAACCCGCCCGTTTCTGTGATGTAACCGGCGTTGCAAATTGCTCTTAATTCATTAATATCTCGTCAACTTTTAGGCAACAGAAAAAAGTTAAATCATATTTTTAGGTTCATTTGGTAATTTTAAATGAAATATTTTGTACATAGAGATGTAATCTAATTAGATTACTGAGCAAGACACACATATAATTTTAATAAGATGAAAAGAGACAGTAATTATCAATCGATCGTTCCATGAGCTTCGTATATCTAATACGAAATCAGTTGACCTCGGAACTTTATACCAATGAACCGAAAGTCGCCGCTCTTTACTAAAAAAAAAGTGTGCTGTGTCTCCGAATTGTAAGTAATATGTTTTTTGTATGGTTAATTTTTTTGATTTCTGTAATTGGTAGTGATTTTATGAGTTAAGAACTAAAAAAAATTGTAATTTTCGGAATAATGTTACTCGAAATTAAATATTAATATTCAACATTTAATGAAGTGCATTCAAACAGTCGTGCAAAGAAGGAAAATGTAAGTACTTAAAATATAATATTTTGAGTTCGTCCAAATTTTTGTAGACAAGGACTGGATTCAACTCCCTGGGGAGCTGTTAATATTGACATTTTACAACAGAGATTAAGAACATTTTAGATAAGGTAATATAGACGTCTAGGCATCTACAGGGCTTATAACCTGTCATTGGCTGGTTTCAGTGGCCACTTTACACACTGTGTAACATTCACCATTCTGCTCACATTTTTCCTATACAAAATGAATAGTTATGATGATTAAAACATTTAAGTTTGTAAGTGAAAATTCTTGATGGAAGTTCATTGTAATTTATTATATAAATAAAACACGAGTGATACTTTAGTCCACAAATTTGGAATATCCAGTGACCGGTTTCATCGCTTTCGCGACATCTTCGAGACTGGTATCTTTATTAAAAAGTTAAATGTATTTATACAGAACAGAGGTAAGGATACATAATTCAAAGTTATATGTAAGTAAATTAAATAAAGTTATTTTTATCTTAAGGATCATTATCGACAAATTTTCTATGGGTTAACTAATGAATGGATATAACTCATTAAAATAACATTATAAACCCACTATACACCTTCACCATAGTTTTTGCACAAAAATATAAAACCAACAGACGTGTGTTTGAATAAGCACATGCACTGATTAGGACAAATATGCACTCATTAAATTATGAAAGTATTCTCTTGTTTGATAATTAATTAAATTTAATTTAATTGGTGTCCTGACGAAGAGAAGGGCACGTCTCGAGAAATAGTTTAAAAAAGTAGAGGGGATGCAGGGAGGGGGTAAGCTTAATAGGTTTAATAGGGTGACCATTACAGTGGAACATCGTTTAAAGGACTATATTGGATGTTTGTTTGATTATTATTGATCAAAGGAACATATTTTTTTTTAACTTTCCTAATGTAATATTTCCATATTATTTACATTCAACCCTTTATTATTTGTATGCAAGATTCTAACTCCTGTATTTTTAACATATTACAACAGAGATGAAGAACATTTAAGAGAAGGTAATATAGAAGTCCAGGCATCTACAGGGCTTATGACCTGTCAATGGCTGGTTTAAGTGGCCACTTTACACACTGTGTAACATTCACCATTCTGTTTATATTTGAACATCTATATTCCTTCAATTCTTTCAGCTGTTGATGTTTGTGTATTCCTGTATTTTTATTAAAGTCACGATTTAAATTGATTAGGTGATTTGCGAATTCAGAGAAATTATTATTGTGAAGACACCTCATATGTTCTTTAAAACGAATATCAAAATTTCTTGATGTTCTTCCAACGTAAACTGAAGGACAAGAATTGCATTTTAATTTTTGTCTTTATTATTAAGCAATAATTTACCAATATTGTTATTCGTATAAAAAGCAGGTTTGATATTATTTGGTTAAAATATGAATACATTTGTGGATGTAGTATTTATATAAAGAATTTTTCTCCATTTATTATCATCATTAGTATTAATATAATTACTGTTGACAGAATGTAAAATTTGTTTGATCGATTTTTCTCTGGTTTTCTATTTAAAAGGGGATTTACAAAATTATTGGTATTTCGATTATGAAGAGCAGTTTTTTATTTATTTAATTCAATTCATTCTAACTAACTAACTAACTAACTAACCATCACGCCATTTCCCCAGAGGGGTAGGCAGAGAGGATAGAACGCCACACCACTCTGTCCTGGCACACTTCCTTTGCTTCCTTCACATTCATACATCTTCTCATGCACGCACGTCGATTATTCCGACTTTTCACATGACCACTTTCAAGAATTTGTTGTACTTGATCATGCCATGTCTTTCTCGGCCTTCCTCGACTTCTACAACCAGACACATTCGCATCATAAATCTTTTTAGCCGTTCTTTCATCATTCATTCGCTCCACATGACCGAACCATCGCAAAAGACCTTTCTTAATTTTGTCGATAGTTCTTAACTCAGCCTTGCATTCTGCTCTAATTTCGACATTAGAATATCACATCTCAAACAAGAGAATACTTTCATCATTTAATCAGTGCATGTGCTTATTAAAACACATGTCGCGTTGGTTTTATATTTTTGTGCAACAACTATGGTGAAGGTGTAAAGTGGTTTTTGCATGTTGGTTTGCATGTTGGTTTAATTGGTGTCCTGACAAAGAGACGGGTACGGCTCGAAACCGGTAGACACGGAAAAGTCGGTATGTGGTTATATACAAATATTTAATAACATTAATTGAAATGTTAAACAATAAAGTTAATGCTTTAAATATTAATAATAACGGACATGATATTTATTGATGATAATAAATATATTCTACCACAGTATTGAAAATTCACAAATTAAATGGCATGGTACTATTATTAGTCATAAATATAATATCCAAAGAAAAATCTGTAGAATTTTGCTGCATAAGATAGGGTTCTTCATTTTTTTCATTTTCATTTTATGTTTGCACCACATTAGGCCAGGAGGCCCAATTACAGTGGTGAATTACATCACAGAACACCCAGGCTTGAGAAAAATCGCATTTTTAATTTTTGTGTTCTCACCGGGAATCGAACCCGGAACCTTCCGAGCGGGAGTCAAGCGTCTTGACCACTATACCACGGAGGCCGCTGTTGAAGCTCCTACCCCAGTTGGACACAGAAGAAGCGATGTTGATTTAGATGGTATTTATTACATAGTGAATAAAATAAGCAATTTCGTTTCTGTATGCGTTTTGGGTAAGAATTGTTATTTTCCAAGTATTGTTTTTTCGATTATTAAAAGATTTGACAAAAAACAAATTACATAGGTCAACAATCGCGGATACTTCATATTCTCACTTAAGAAGCCATAAAACGAGAAAAAGAAGAAGACGAACAATTTATAAATGACGGATGATTGTCTACGGCCAAAGCAAGCTACTGTAATTTTTCATCGGAAGCGGTGCTCACAGATGAAATGCACCCTGAAACACTGTAAAAAAATATATTAAGAACTACAAAATGTATAAAAGTCACGCACTTACATGAATCAACGCGAGTGGGCGCAATGTATCACCATTAAACAAGTTTACCTGTGCACACACGCCCTTCCACGTACCACACGCGCGGCCATTTTGAGGAGGCTCATAGACAGTATAGAATAGGGATGGTCGTGTTTAAAATAGTTTTATAGTACTTACCCGGTCAATTAAAATTTAACAATTATTGCTAGAATAATAACTGTATATAGGATACTGCCTCATCTAGGCATAACCTCTGCAATCGGGATTATTGAGAAAAGCTCGTTGTTTGTATATTCGGAATCAGCGCAACGAGATCTTTAATAATAATCCGTTCTTATTTATTTATGATATTTATGTTTTTTTATAAAAATTTCTTGATTAAATAAAATTATCAAATAAGCATCTTCGTTTACATTGACTTTTTTATTGTTTTGACCAACGAGCGCTTTCGCCTAAGCAGGTATTTTTAAAACTAGTAAATTGTGTATGTAGGTCTAGGTAGTGGATTAATAAAAACAAAAATCAACGAACATATTTATTATTATTATTTATTTTTATTTATAAATTTATTGCAAAAAAATAATATACATACTTAATAACAGGGAATCTATAGAAAACCAATTAATGTAAAATGAAAACGGAGTGTTCTCTGTTTATGATAATCTCCATCTAACATGGCACAGCCTGTTCTAAGATGGAGATTTTCTATACCTCTACATTTACTATCATACGCATGCGCACAAACACCCTTTTGTTGTACCACAATTTAATTTGTATGATTTTTTAATTTATTTCAGCAGAGAGAGAAAACACTTTTCAAAAGGGAATATGGAAGTCTAGGCATTTACAGGGGCTTATGACCTGTCATTGGCTGGTTTAAGAGGCCACTTTTTTTTAATTTTATTTTTTATTTGAAAATTTATTTATAAACCCTTACGGATTATTACACTCATATTACATAAAATAATATATACATTTTTCATTTATACTCTGTTGTTCAAGATAATATTTTTTACATCCTTAGAAAAGTTTGTCTGAGTCTTTTGTTTAGTTTTGTCTGGTAGTTTATTATATAATTTCAGTCCCTGGTTCATTAGTCTTGATTGTCCTTGTCTTGTTTTAGAAAGTTAACATACTGTGTAACATTCACTATTTTGCCCATGTTTCAAAATCCACATTTCCTCAACTCTTCCGTCTGTTGACTTTTGTGAAGTAAAAGAGCTGAAACCTTTATCACGTGTACAAAAATTGGAAAATTGTTTTCAGGCGTTGCCTAGTAGGTGATTTGGTTCAGACGAATGAATCTCACCCAACTACTCAATTAGAATAGAACTAGCTGACACGCTTAGATCAGCTACGTCTAAGGCGATAGAATAAGTTATCATACCTCTACGCAAACAGCGCACTAAATTCAGTGAACGCGCATTTGCGGTCGCAGGCTCTACGGCATGGAATGCTCTCCCAGCAGAGGTGCTAGGCTGTGAGGTGAAGTGATGTTTCGTACACAACTTAAAACCAACTTGTTCTCTGAATCATTTAAATTAAATCCGTTGCATGTCATAACAAAATTAATTGTTTTATTTATTCATCAACAATATTTTGAATTTGTCAAAATTTTTGTAGATAAGGACTGGATTCAACTTCCTGGGGAGCTGTTTATATTAACATATTACAACAGAGATGAAGAACATTTAAGAGAAGGTAATTTAGAAGTAAAGGCATCTACAGGGCTTATGACCTGTCAATGGCTGGTTCAAGAGGCCACTTTACACACTGTGTAACATTCACCATTCTGCCTATATTTGCACATCTATATTCCTTCAATTCTTTCGTCTGTTGATGTTTGTGAAGTTAAAGAGCTGAAACCTTTATTTATGCGGGTGAGATTCATCTAATTGAATTATTTCACCTACATACTAGGCAACGCCTGAAAATATTATTTTTTCAATTTCTATACTTCTTCATGGACCAGGTAATTTATCATTATGTAGGTGAAATATTGTGTGTAAAGTGGCTACTTAAACCAGCCATTGACAGGTCATAAGCCCTGTAGATGCCTATACGTCTATATTACCTTCTCTTAAATGTTCTTCATCTCTGTTGTAATATGTTAATTATTTATTTATCCATAAAATCACTTTGTAAAGCGCCCTTGAGGTATTTTATGACGAAAATAGCGCTTTATAAGTTATCCATAATATTAATAATAAAACATTCAAGTTTGTAAGTTAAGAATTCTTGATAGAAGTTCATTGTAATTGATTATATAAATAAAAGATGAGTGATACTTTAATCCACAAATTTGGAATATCCACTGACCGGTTTCATAACTTGCGCGACATCTTCGAGACTGGTATCTTGTGTATCTGTCACCGCAAATCACCAAATTCATGACTTTAATAAAAATACAGGAGTTAAAATCTTACATACAAATAATAAAGGGTTAAAAGTAAATAATATGGAAATATTTCACATTGGGTAAGCTTTTAAAAATAATGTTTCTTTGATCAATAATCAAACAACTTTTCAATATAGTCCTTTATACGATGTTCCACTCTAATGGTCACCCTATTAAACCTATTAAGCTTACCCCCTCCCTCCACCCCCTCTACTTTTTTAAACTATTTCTCGAGACGTGCCCGTCTCTTCGTCAGGACACCAATTAAATTAAATTTAATTAATTATCAAACAAGAGAATACTTTCATAATTTAATCAGTGCATATTTGTCCTAATCAGTGCATGTGCTTATTAAAACACACGTCTGTTGGTTTTATATTTTTGTGCAAAAACTATGGTGAAGGTGTATAGTGGGTTTTGCATGTCAGTTTGCATGTTGGTTTAATTGGTGTCCTGACGAAGAGACGGGTGCGTCTCGAAACCGGTAGACATAGAAAAGTCGGTAAGTGGTTATGTACAAATATTTAATAACATTTAGTAAAATGTTCGACCACAAAGTTAATGCTTTAAATATTAATAAAGATTATTTCATTCGATTATACCCGATGAGCGTAAGGTTCGCTAGAATGTCTTCGTTCCATTTTCCAATGTAAAGCGATTCAATATGGCTAATACCTTGGGAAAATCTCTCGACACATGGTAAACAGCATAGTACCTACGTGAGACTGAAAGCTTATGCTGATATATTTGATCTCCTACTTCACACCTGAAGTACTGTTTATAACTAAAGACGTCGTTTAAAAAGCCTTTAACGCCACAAACCAACAATTTCTCAGGGGAGTGCTAATGAGTTTTCGTTGATACTCTAAATAACACTCTGAGCATACGGACGGTTTCTCGTCAACAAGTGTCAACATATTGTATTTATAAGAGTTATCGTTGATACAGAGTATAATTACATTCAGAACACGCGAACGGTTTCTCGCCAGTAACAAAAACCAACAAACCATCATGTTTCCCCGCAAGTGTAGGGAGAGAGGATAGAACGCCATGTAACTCTGTTTTTGCATACGGATCTCGCTTCCTTTACATTCAGACATCTTCTCATGCACGTCTGCCGATCTTTCAGGCTTTCGACATGTCCATCCTCGAGTATTTGCTGGCATTGGTCACATGTCTTTCTCGGTCTTCCTTGATTTTTGCATTCATCAACATTAGCATCATAAATCTTTTTAGCCATTATTTCGCTGTCCATTCGCTCTATGTGGCCAAACTAACGCAAAACTCCTTTCTCGTTTTCGTCGATAATGCTTATCTCAGCCTTACATAATGTACGTATCTCGACGTCTGTGCATAATTTTACAAAGCATTCGTCTATTTCAACATAATTCACCTTACTTTCATCCTTGTTTTTCCAATTCTATACTTCACTCCCATATATAAGGGTCGGCACCAGGACTCCACTGTGAACTGCTTTTTTTCTCGCCAGTATTTTTTATTTTTTAAATAACATACGGTCGTACAAAAATAAAACAATAAACGCATATTTAAAATAAATAGACCAATTAAGTTATCATAAATTACTAACATATATATTTATACAAAACCAAAATACAATTTAATTAATACGAGCTATGAGCTAAAAGGAATGTTTGAATCTCTTATATGCATGGATGCATCTACTAAAGATATCTACTTGTTGAAAATAGTTTTTATAGCATGTACAGGCAAGTCTAATGAATGAATTCTGTGGGCAATTATTTTTGCATTTAGGTACATGGAAAAGTGAAGTTAGTTGAGTACTTACAATGAAGAGTTATCCAATTAGGTATGGTGAGTCTACGAAACCATTCAAGATTTAATAAAGGAAAACTAAACAACAATTAAGTGGCGTCTTTGTAACGATACCACTTTAAATTGAATAAGAGAAATATTGCAGTCATTATTAAAGATACCAAAGAGATATTCAATGGTTTTGAGATTTAAAAAATATATATAATCCATTGAGATATATTCACTTATACATGCCCGAGTCCTCAAAAATGATGACACTCAACTCATGCCCATCGCGTATTTGGTAGTTCTTCGACCGCCAGCCAGGCGTGACGCTAAGAATCGAAACCAAAATGCGGAGCCTGCTTGTTGACACAAATTTCGTGACCGAAAGCGTGTAAAAACCTTTCGGATGAACATGGTAAAATGGATTGTGTAAATTTTCATTAGTAAACATTTGTTCACGAGTGATTCACAAAGCTTAAAACAATTCATATTCAGATATAGATCTTATTTTTTATAAACGTCAAACTACGCCTAGCGGCGCAATTGCGAAGCTCGTCTTAGTTACAGGGATGCATTGAAATAAATACGTTTTTAAAATATAATAAACGTAAACGAGTTATTAGTATTTTTGCGTTCCACAAAATCCAATAAGAATAAATTGATAGGTCAAAATTCCTTATGGAATGAGGAAGTTCAGTGGTTTTTTTCAAATTTTTTATTTGTTAATAGACTGTTAAACTAATTCAAATTTTTTTTAAAAATTATTACAGATCGTTTTATCGGCGCTACGATTTTTTAAAGTTTTGTATTTCTGAAACAACTCCGCGTGTGACGTCAGAGGTTCATTTCCGCTTATTCTCATTCAGTTCTTCCTATTGGTCCAGAAGCGACAAGCAGACCGGAAATCTTCCATAGCTCTCAGATCATAGGTTGATTCACATGAACCAGTGACGTCATTTAAAGTAGTGCGTTTTTATCAAAATATTTTTTATTATTTTTTCTGTACATTTTCAAGAAACTTTGAATTACAATTTAATGCACTAATTTTTACCCCGCGTAAGAAAACATTTTTTGTATCCAATTTCCCGTAGGGCTGAAGTTCCTCATTAAAGGGAAGAATCTGATTGGGATTTACCAAAAACTAATGTTGATTGTTAACGTTCAAATACAAACTTTTTTATGTACCAATAATGAGTAAACTCCAATTTTCGGTAGCATATGCATCGTTGAATGCAGTCCTGGGTAAATAAACAAACTTAGTAATTATGTATTCGTTTCGTGTCACTACTTTTAACAATATTTTACTCTTTAGGGCACGTATTTGTAATAATATGTTAATGATTATTAGGTGCGGAAAGGAAACGATGATGATGATGAGTTTATAAGCCTTTTCGACTATTGAATTTACGTGAACCTAAAATATCCATTACTACACGGAAATCTTTGGCTGTAGTTGAGCGGCTTTCCCGGGTAATTTAAAGTCGTAGACAATGTATTTTTTCTTCCTAGTGAATGAAGTCATTTATCAATATTAAGAAATAGCTGAATCTCCTTACAGTAGCAACAGATTCCGTCTAAGTGAGCTTGCAGTTCTTCACAATCCTTGATTGAAGACACATCTTAAAAAAGCTTTTTGTCACCAGAGGAATCTAGAGTTTTATGTATTAACATATCAAAAACCAGGGTGTTATGGTGTATTTTCATGACTTCTTTGTATATCTCCTCTTTTCCACCTTCTAATAAGCCCCTAACATACAGGTATCGCGGTTTATTATATTAAAAACTAAAAAATACTTTTAATATGATTTTTCTTTGATGCTGCATAACTTCATTCAGAGCGCGCCGACTGTTTCTTGCCAGTATGGATCAAAGTGTGCTTTTTAAGAGCAGCTTTCCATGAGGTTGAAAAATTACATTCCGAACATCCGAACGGTTTCTCTCCAGTATGTTTCAACATGTGGATTAAAAGAGAACTTTTCTGCGATGCTGCAAAATTACATTCTGAGCATGCGAATGGTTTCTCGCCAGTATGTTTAAGCATGTGTCGGTTTAAATTTGGCATTCGTGAAAACGTAAAATTACAGACTGAGCATGCGAACGGTTTATCGCCAGTATGTTCAATCATGTGGATTTTAAGAGCTCGTTTCTGTGATGCTGCATAATTACATTCAGAGCATGTGAACCGTTTCTCGCCAGTATGTTTTAACATGTGGATTTTAAGAGCACGTTTATGTGATGCTGCATAATTACATTCAGAGCATACGAACGGTTTCTCGCCGGTGTGTACAAACATGTGTTTTTTAATATGATTTTTTTCTGATGCCGTATAGCTACATTTTGGGCATCCAAATGGTTTCACCCTAGTGTGTGTAAGCATGTGCCGATTTAAATCCCCCTTTCGTGAAAATGCATAATTACATTTCGGGCATGGGAACGGTTTCTCGCCAGTGTGTCTCAACTCGTGCTGCTTTAAACAATGCTTTGTGGGAGTTGTGTAATTACATTCCGAGCATCTGAATATTTTCTTGTCGGCATTACAAGTCAGTTTTGGTTCCGCAGTTTGAGACGGTAGGTTTATACTCGTTGATGATGCCGACTTGGTGTCTGAAAAGAAAAAAACATAATACTAACCTAGAGTTCCTCGCATTCAACATTAGCCTTTATATAACAGATCCTGGCTAGGGCTAGAAGGTAACTGTGTGTATTGATTAAAGCCAATCTACGCTAGAATCATAAGCACCGGATAGTTGCCTATAAATTACTATGACTTCTTTTATCATTAATAATAATTTTGACTGTATGTTTGAGTATTTTTCCTAAGGAATAAATTGCATTGCCGATTTATCGGTGTTCATTACGTAAATAAGTTCAAAATTGAGCAATCCATGTTGGCCAACACTGAAGTAAGTACTGTTGGCAATGTAGGTACAGATGTGGCGGACACGGCTGGTACTCGGTACTCAGCACTGTGGCCATAGTAAGTTTGTTTTTTTTTTTGCACCACAGACACACAGGCCAGAAAGCCCAATTACAGTGGTGAATTACATCACGGAACACCCAGGCTTGAGAAAAATCACATTTTAGTTTTTGTGTTCTCACCGGGAATCGAACCCGGAACCTTCCGTGTGTGAGTCAAGCGTCTTGACCACTACACCACGGAGGCCGCCTTGTAGTACTCACTCCTGCCCCCCACTCAAACTGCCTACCCATACACACTACTATTGACTACAATATTATTCCATGTATTTATTTCAAAACAAATATTACACCCTGGGGTGGTATTCTAAATCCTTACTAACCAAAAGAGATTAATTTGGGATATTTTTGCATGCGACAACATTTTCCTACATATACAGCTACGCTGATTAAACGTCAAATTATGTGTAAAACGTTTAATTATCAGTGTGGCCATATATGAAGGAAAGTAAAGTCACACGCTAAAAAAAAAAACTACGGATAACCACTATCTAGGGGGTTGAGAAGATTCAGAATGGCGACCCTGAATGGATAAGTGGAATACGAATCACTCTCACTAGAGTCACCTTTAGAGTTGCGACAGAATTCCAAACATTCTCGTTTGATATCGGGATAGTCAATGTCAATTTCCGTGAAGCTCGGTATATCACTCTCTATAATGTATTGTTGTCCAGTGCTGGTCCCCGGTTCAGCCTTCACGGCAGCAGCACCTGGCTCCTCGCTTCTGCAGGGCCACAGCGCTCCTTCCCCAGTATGGAGAATATCTCCTCCCGCATCGCCAGTTTCCGGTTCAGCCTTCACACTCACTGACGCGATCTGTTCCATAGTATAATACAAACACCTCGCTATATCCGAAGATCAAACACCTTAAATATAAACCATACATACAGAATATTAATAATAGCAAGGATATCTATAATATTGATAGTCTAAAAATGATCGATTGCGTCTGTCATGTAAGGAGCTGTTTCGCACGTATTGCGCCAATCAACTTGGTCCGGTAAAATTAGGGTGGGTGGATACTTATTTACTTTTTGGTTTTCTTTATTTAGTTTTTACCCGTGGGTGTAATTTTTGCTAGAGAAATCGAGTGGAGATTAGTCGGCCTTACGGTGAACCGTTTTGTGTGTTTACATACCAATTGATAAATTAAATAATTTTAAAAAGAATGATTTATTAAACCACCTTAAGTTATTTATTAATGCCGAACTATGTTGAACGCTCGACTTAAAAAGCGGATAGGAATTTGAGCTAAATTCTATAAGTATGATTCATTTTCGTTTGTTAAAATTTGTCATCTAAAACTTGGGGTGAAATTGACGGCTTAAATCTTTCGGTATAGTATAGGGTTGCCATATTTTGCTAGGGTCTCGTCGGGACGTTCTGGAATGGGGATATGTAGCAACAAAAAAGCAATTTTTTGATGGTTTTTCAGAAATATAATATATATGTTTTTCTTACTTTTTATGTGGTGCTTCATTTTTTTTACTGGGCCAACATCAATTACATAACTTTTTTCAATAGGGTTTTATGAGTAGGAATGGAAATTAAATACTCGCTAAATTTCAAAAATTGAAAAAAAAAATATTTTACAGAGCCCATCAACTTCCGCTCTATCGAGGCAAGATGATCTACAATTAATTTCTTAAGATACACCAATTGCTGGAAGCATTTGCAACCATATTTACACCTTCATAGTCAGTACGGCCGTAGAAAATTTATGTTAATTAACAGCGTTGTACTGTGTAAGTCTAAATCGGGACATTATAGGTTTCATCGGGATGTCTGGACAGAGGGCTCAGTGTCGGGACGTATGGCAACCCTAGTATAGTAGCGTCTCTCTCAGTCTTAAGGAAACAATGTGTATGTGGCAGAAAGAGTTTAAATTTCTCGCTTAAATTTCAATGAAACAACGTTGAAATGTCAAAACATGTTGAAAAAATCACAAAAATTTTGTATTATTTTCCTCTTTTTAGAATTTGTAGCCAAACATCGTTTAAATGCCACATTGTAAAATTGCAGCCTTTTTAATTCAACAACAATAAACAATGTTTCTCGATTTAATGAATTACGCCATACACGAAAAGTAACGCGTGTCAATTTTAAGGTTATCTACACGGACATCCGTAAGACTGTCGCGCTCTCGACTATTTAGCCATATAAATATTTTGTGGGGTACGATGCACATGGCTTGAGCGGTGCTGACATATGAAATGTAGCCTAAAACTCCGTTAATATATTTTTTTTAAAACATAAAATGTATAAAAGTCAGGTACTTGCATGAATCAACGCGAGTTATACAAAGTGTACCTGTGCGCGCACGCCCTTCCACGAATGACACTAGCGGCCATTTCGAGGAGGCACATAGACAATATAGAAGAAAGAAGGTCACGCTAAAAATAGTTTCAACAGTACTTACCTGGTCAATAAAGATTAAACCATAACTAGAATATATAATAATCTTTAATATACAGATAAACGTCGTTTTTCGCCAGTTTGATTTACGCCGATTTTCAATTACACCGGTTGGTGCCGGCGTGGAATTCCCCGGTTCGACCGACACCAGACGGTCGGTGGCGCGATTTTAATAGCAGGCGTACTTTTACATGTTGTTTTATTCTATTACCGTGTACGCGAGCAACTTTTTGTAAGTTTAAAATTGTTTGCGAGTTGATTTTTGTTTTGTGTTTAAGAAAAATAAAAAGGTTTGATTGTATTTTTTATTTTCTTATTATTAAAATATTTTATTAGTTAGCCATTGAAAATATGCTGAAACGACAATTTTGCCCTTGAATTAATAATTCAATAAAGTAGTTCTTAGATAAAAACGTCATATGAGCTACAGTTCAACAAATAATGGTTGTGGGCAAACATGGAGGAACATGCAGATAATTTTGCCCGCCATCAAATTTTTTAATTGTTTGAAATCGCATTTAAATATGACTGAATTTACAATTGTAACCTAATTCAATGATTACCAAGGTCATTCTTCGTAATTAAAGAGCAAAGCACAATTTACATTTTTTTGTAGAAAATCAACATAATTGCAAAAAAGCGGGCAAAATTGGACGGTTTCGCAGTATTCAACAAAAATCCAATTTGAACTTGTTGGTAGTAAAAAATGTATTCAAAAGTGAAGTTAAGGCTGCAGCTATTTTCCAAAATGCTGCATGCGACTACACTTTGCTTCATATATGGCTACACTAATCTAAAAACGTCAAATTACGTTACAAGCACAGTTTTATAATTTATAATTTCGTAAATCGAGATTATAAAACTTTTTAAAATTTATTTTTATTTAAGACACATAAATTTAAAAAAAAAAATAATCCAATATTTAACACAGACACATACAGAGTTTACAAAAAAAAATGGTTGTACAATAGGCACATTCAAAATCATTTCCTTGTTATTTATGGATGTAGTCACTCCCTTGGCCTCCAGGCACGTTTCGGTGTGTCTTTTTATTAGTGTATTATTTATTTATACATAATAGTACATATTTTCACACTAAATGTTGTGTAAAAATTCAAAATAAATATGAAAAAAGATTTTAAAACATAGCTACATAAACAAAATGAGAAAGAACCTTTAAAAAATTAAAATATATATTCTGATATACGAAACATATTCCTCAGCTTCCTGTCCAGTCCTTTTAGTAATCATAATAATAATAATAATCCAGAGAGAAGGCTCTAGGAGCGTCGCGCGGCGGCGTACAGAAAGTGGATGCGTCTCCGGCAGGCTCTGGCGACTGGATCCAGATGCAGCGCTGGACTGGAGACTTTGGCACAAATGTCGGCGGCTGAAGGACTCGACGTGGTCCTTGGAGGAAGATCTTCCCTTGAATGGACGTTTTCAAACGCGGCGTGATTTCCCGAACAAGATACCTGCGATTATGGTTTAATCGGGCAGGTATTTAAAAACACTTAAAACTCTTCAAGAGAAGCCGGCCTGTTGGCAGCAGTCAACAGGCCTGCCGTTCCACTAGAGGAGTGTTCGGCATTTTGTTCCCTCCTATGGTTTATTTTACCATTTGCCTGCACTAAATTGACTAGCTTGATTAAGTTCTATATATTATAAAAGTAGTAACAGTAAATTATACCTACTAACAGGTTATTACAAATTATTTTATAAAGCTAACATATGGGACTATTTGATGTATAACATACTATTTGATTACTAGCAATATTAACATCCATCTATAACTTCAAAATCATTAATTAGTTTAGCATATATATTCCATTCGATTTTTAATGTATATAACAAATTGTATTTTTAAAAAAAGCTGACGTTAAACTTAGACATAATATTATACATTGCATTCTCGTCTGTATAGATTATTCTAGCCTATTAAGTTGTTCGCATTATAATTTGTATGTGATCGATTTATGTAGACAAATATCAATAATGGAAGTTTGATTGCGAAAATAACTTAGTATTTGATATTAAAAATTGTCATTTAGGTAATTGAGACTCGGATTATTGGTACCGTCAAACGTGACAATTTTGAACTTATAATTAGAAATCAAACACTGATTTGAGTCTACTGAACACTTTATTTTATTTTTACAAATATAATCATATAAAAATAAAAATTTCGTGACAATTGTTTCGCTTTATTAGGGCATTTTCAAACGAATGTGAAGATTATTTGGATTGAATGTCCTTATATAGTTATGTAATTCAAGGTACTTAAGTAGAAAATAAAAATAATCTTATGAACTATAGCATGTACATTAATCATAATTGAGGGAAAAACCAATGGTTAAGGGTGAGGTTAAGTGTTTAATAGGTAATGGGGAATTTAAATATTTATATTTGAATTTCGGGGAAAATATAACCAAGTGAGTATTTATTGACATACAAGTATGTATTGTGAGATAATTAATGAAGCTTTATAGTTTTGTAAATTTAGATAATTGCTGTCTAAAAAATATCAATAATATTATAACAGGTTGCTGTTCATTTTAATTTTAAAACATGTTTGAAATATTATGAGGAAATTTATATAAACAACAATGTATTATTATAGAATATTTCTATTTTTAAGAATTTCTTATCAAAATATATAAATGCAATTGTAACATGATTCATCTATTAATTACGCGTCATATAAGCGTGTACAAAATTAACAAAGTGAAGAATAACAGTATATTTAAATATGTTTAATAGTGATGAAGATATTAGGTTGGTTTGTTCATTTATTATTTTAAAATTAGGATTATTTAGATATTTATTAATTTCCAATTGTTCAAGTATATTGAGTATACGCCCTTTGCTTTCAACGTGTAATGGAATTGGTTTATTTGAGATATGAATTTTATGATTACTTTCAATTAAGTGATTGGCAAATTGAGAATCTTGTTTTTTATTTTTAAATGATCTTATGTGTTCTGAATATCTAGTTAAGAAAGAGCGCCCAGTTTGCCCCACGTAAACTGCATTACAGTCGTTACATTCAAGTTTGTAAATACCGTTATTTTTTAAAATATTTTTCTTATCTTTTGAGTTTTTTAAAAAAGCTCCATTATTATGATTTGTTTTGAAGGCTACGTTTATTCAATATTCTATTGAAATCTTTATTGAAATTAGACCTGAAAATTCGTGACAATTTTGCCCAGTTTTAACAAACTTTTACAATATCATATTTTTTTTTGTATAGGACTACTCCTATCCATTTTGTTGAATAGTAATACTAATTATTCTGAGCATTTTTACAAGTAAAAACCGTTTGCTTTTTTTTTATTAATGCAATTTTAGAAGACAAAACATGCTGGGCAAAATTATCTCCACTTGTTGACAATTTTGCCCACTTGGTAATTAATTGTTATTTTTGGTTTTATCATCCTTATCATACGGTTAATTACTACTTTTTGGGCGAAAAAAACTGTTTATGTTGAAACAATAGCATCACTGAGGCATCACCATTATTTATTTATTTATTTATTTACTTAAGTTAGTTAATATTACATTGTATATTAACTAATATATTTACAATTATAACAAATACTTATTAAATATTTCTTACATAACTACATTATTACAATAAACATAACATTTTTTTTTTAAATCCGTAAGTTTTCTTTCATTCTTCATACTTTCAGGCATCTCATCATACAGTTTTAACCCTTTATACATTAAGCTATTTTGTGATTTTGTTTTTTTCTTAAGTGGTAGTCTTATCCTATTTCTATTTCTTGTCCTATATTTATGTACATTTCTATTTAATATAATTTCACTTATAAAATACTTTGGCATGAGATTATTAAACACTTTATATATAAATACAAATACATTATACAATAGTCTTTTCTTTATTCCTATCCAGTTCAATTATTTTCTCATTTTTTCAACACTATTATATTTGCCTTTTTTCAGTATAATTCTCATTGCTCTATTTTGTAGTATTTCAAACTTGTTTATGTCTCCCTCGTTAGCTAAATATAATATAGTAGAGCAATAGAAAAATAAAATAAAATATTATAAAATCAATGAAAAAGCCCGGTACGCAAAATTGTCAACTATTTCCTCAATCGTTCTATACAATGTGGATTTGTGGGCCAGGGTTGGCACATAATTGGATTTTTAACAAAACCAAAGGAGTTTATCTCTAATCCTTTTAATTTGTTCGTGTTTGACTATGCATAAGTTTTTTTTTTTTTTTTACAAACCATTTCAGTTCTGATGCGATTTTCGTAATTAAGGGAGCTTGCCCCCAAAACGATTTTTCTTTAAATGTGTATGTAGAAAAAAAAAACGATCTTTATTTTTTTGTACAGCAGTGCAATTAATTGCTAGATTACCATACTTCGAAATTGTATTTTTGTACAGAATTCATAATATTTTGTATGTTTTATTTCCTTCTTTGGACTGTTAAAAATATTTATACAAAAAACATTTAAAATAAAAAATAAGTCTTCATAATTTCACAAAAAGCTGGCAATTTTAATAAATAAAACTTTCTGAAATGTGGTCGGATATTCTTACATTATTTTTAATGGTTTAAATTATTTTTGAATGGTTAAAATGAAAATTGGTTTTTGTACAACAATTTTTAATTTACTACGAAAATGACTCAATCTTGCAGTTTTTAAGATTTACATTGAATTTATGAAAACCTATACGCAAAATTACAGGTTCAGGTAAAGATTTCACTATGTTCCAATTAAATACATCAGTAATATCCTCAACTTGAGATCACACAAAGCTCCATTACGTTTGCGTCTTACAAATGACATAATAATATTAAAATTGTGGTAGTTGATGCGCTGATAACTTAACCTACATAATATTTGTCATTTTGCGTAGCAACAGTGTTAAACTCTACTAAAACGAAAGCGACTTCTTCACCGTTATTAATTTCAAGCGGATCAGACACTGTTTTTTCGTTTTCCTCGGCCAAAGATTCGGAGGCACGTTGTTCATATTCGTCGTAATGACTTATGATGAATGCCTCGAAATCTGTTGATTCATCAACTGAGTAGGCATCAAAGTCTGTTGTTTCCGTGTCGCTATGACATGTTCTCCTCTATAAGGTGTGGGTATCTTTTGATCCTGAGGGCAGAGAAAAATCGGATGGATTGTTTACCAATTGCTGTGTGGTATAAAAAGTTTAAATGAACAGAATAACTGGCTTGTCATTCTCAGCGTGTATTTGAGTTGAGACCCCCATCAGATTTTGACATTTTATTTGGTAAATCTTTGGCAAAAAATTTGCTTTATTGGCCAATTTGAACAAAACATCCCGTTACCTCGTTTAAAATCATGTTTTTGCCATTTACTTCATTTTCTTTTACATTTTCTTAGATTTCTTGGCTAGTGTTTTGACAATTTTGCCCACTTAAATATTTATTGTGTTTGTTCAAATAGATATACAGAAATACGTTGTAAGGCGTCTTCATTATGTATGCAATGAAATATATAAAACTTACTTGCCTCCTTTCAACACAAACTCCGCAACAACAAAAGTTTTGACAATATTTGGAGATATACACAAACCGACCTTCAAATTTCAAGTGATAACTGAAGCTGGCGGTAAACTAAATATTTAGTTTTGCCATGGAACTATCAAAATATACTTACCAAATGTAATTTTTATGATACCAGTAACTTTTCTTACTTTAAAACTTGATTTTGTTAAGGATTTCGGCAGTGGGCAAAATTGTCATGTTTGACGGTATAGTATTAATTTTTGGGGAAACTCTACTATTGTTTAGCACGTTTTTAAAATAAAAAAAGGCATGTCAGGAAAATGGTAAATGCTGATTACCTGGCAACATGTAGGTCGATTTCTATTAGATTAAATTTACTAACGGAGACAGGAACTTTATCTTATCGTTAAATCGAGATTTGAACATTTGAGTACACAGGAAAAAAAAGCCACTTTCATAACACCAGGAATAAAAGAAAATTAAAAATTCCATTAACGAAACAATAATTTATATTTTATATGTAAAATGTTTCCCTCGGCACGGGACACCCCAGTTACCCAACAATATTCTGTATAAAACAAAAAAAATACAATATTGAAAAAGTATGAATAAATAAAATAAAGATTTGTTATTATTATTGTATTCTCTAATGGAAAATAGAGTTAGGGATACGATTTTAAAATTTCTTGTAAATTGTATCTTTATATGAATATCAAGCTTTTTCGACTATTGTATTGACGTGATCCTAAAATGGAAGTATACCATCCATTAAAACACGCATTTTTTTTGCTTTTGTTGAGCGGCTTACGGGTTTCCCAGATAAATTATAGTCGTTGACAATGTATTTTTTCTTCCTAGTGAATCACATGACAAGGCATGTATCAATATTTTTTTAAAAGCTGCTTCTCGTTACAGTAGCAACAGATTCTGTCTAAATCAGCTTGCAGTTCTTCACGGTCCTTAAACTTTAAAAAGCTTTCTGTCATCAGCGTATAATAGGAGCCGAGAGTTTTATGTTTCAACAACCAGGTTGTAACGGTGTATTTTCATAACTTAAGGAAGTTATAAGGGTATATCTCCTGTTTTTCAACTGTGGACAAGCCCCATATATATAAGCTTCGCGGATTATTCCGATAAAAAATGAAAATTGCTTTTCAGTAAACTTCGTTCAGAGCATACGAAGCGTTTCTCGTCAGTGTGTATCCATTTGCGCCATTTAAAAGCAGTTTTCTATGAGATTTCAAAATAACATTACGAGCATGCGAACGGTGTCTCGCCAGTGTGTTTGCGCGTGTGGCGATTTAAATCGGACTTTCGGGAAAACGTATAACCACATTCTGTGCATGCGAACGGTTTCTCTCCAGTATGTTGAAGCATGTGAATTGTAAGATAACTTTTTCGTGATGTTGTATAATTACACTCTGAACATGCGAACGGTTTTTCACCAGTATGTTTAAACATGTGGATTGTAAGAGAACTTTTCCGTAATGCAGTATAACTACATTCTGAGCATGCGAACGGTTTCTCGCCAGTATGTTTAAGCATGTGCTGGTTTAAAACAGATATTTGTGAAAACGCATAATTACATACTGGGCAATGAAAAGATTTCTCTCCAGTATGTTTTAACATGTGAACTACAAGAGTACTTTTCCGTGATGCTATATAATTACATTCAGAGCATGCAAACCGTCTCTCGCCTGTATGTTTTAACATGTGAATTGTAATATGACTTTTCTTTGATGCTGTATAACTACATTGAGAGCATGCGAACGGTCTCTCGCCAGTATGTTTAAACATGTGGATTGCGAGAGAAGTTTTCTGTGATGCTGCATAATTACATTCAGAGCACACGAACGGTTTCTCGCCAGTATGTTTAAACATGTGTTTTGCAATTAAATTTTTCCGTGATGTTGCATAATTACATTCAGAGCATGCGAACGGTTTCTCGCCAGTATGTGTAAACATGTGTTTTGTAATTAAATTTTTCCGTGATGCTGTATAATTACATACAGAGCATGCGAACGGTTTCTCGCCAGTATGTGTAAACATGTGTTTTGTAATTAAGTTTTTCCGCGATGCTGCATAGTTACATTCAGAGCATGCGAACGGTTTCTCGCCAGTGTGTCGAAACTTGTGTAGTTTTAAACAATGCTTTGTGCGAGTTATGAAATCACATTCCGAGCATCTGAATATTTTCTTGACGGCACTACAAGTCGGTTGTGGTTCTGCGCTTTGAGAAGGCAGATCTGTCCTCTCCACTGTTAGGGTCGTCGACTTGGCGTCTGAAAAGAAAAAGTCATAGTTTTAACCTGGTGTTCTTTGCATCGAACATCAGCTTTTATGTAACAGATTCTAGCAAGGTCTAAAAGGGAACTGTGTTTTGATTTAGCTAATCTACGCTAGAATCACAAGCATTGAATAGTTGCCTTCAAATAACTAAGTCTTGTTTTAGCATTTATAAATAAGTTTGACAATGTGTTTGGGTCATTTTCCTAATGAATAAAGTGTATTGCCGATTCATCGGTGTTCATTACGTAAATAAGTTTAAAAATTCAGCAACCAATGTTAGCCGGCACTAAAGTAAGTACTGTTGGCAATATACTCGGCACTGTGGCCATAGTAAGTTTGTAGTACATTTTTTTTTTTATTTACATTTTTTTTGCACCACAACAGGCCAGGGGCCTAATTACAGTGGTGAATTACATCACATAGTACCCAGGCTTGAGGAAAATCACATTTCAATTTTTGTGTTCTCACCGGGAATCGAACCCGGAACCTTCCGTGCGCGAGTCAAGCGTCTTGACCACTACACCACGGAGGCCGCAACTCCTATCGGCTACTGACTACAAAAGGAACTGCCCAGCCATACACACTACTACTGACAGCAATTTTATTCCATGTATTTATTCCGGAACAAATATTACACCCTGGGATGGTATTCTGAATCTTCTCTACCCCTTATAGAGTGAATGATTTGGGCATTTTTATTTTTGCATGTGACTACACTCTGCTACATATACGGCCATACTGATGAGTAAATGTAAAATGATGTATAAAACTGTTTAAAAAACAGAAAAAAAAAAATAACAAGGTTTGGGACGATTCAACATAATTAAGTATTCTGGGTGGAAATAATGTTCTAAATCAGTGGTGGTCAGCATTTTGTAAACCATGCGCCAATTTTTTTATGCGGTTAGATGTGCCATACAACTCAAACTTTTGCCTTCTTACGTTCACGTTTGGGGTTGTAAAATAGAGATAGGAATAGGAACTGCTTCGCTTATGAGAGGAAAATGAATACTTCAATCACGGAATTCAATTAATTAATGTACGTCATGGCGCCTATTTTAAAATAATGGCCACAAGAATACAACTTGTGATCGTTGAATGCGCCATGTATGGCGCATGCGCCACGGTTCGGCCACCACTGTTCTAAATGAAAATCATCATATTACTTATGTTCAAAACTTTAACTTTTTAGTCAAACATTTTATAAGTGTTAGTAAATATTTGTACTTAACCACTTATCGACTTTTTATGTCTACCAGTTTCGAGACGTACCCGTCTCTTCGTTAGAACACTCACTACACCAACATGCAAATACTTAAATACACTTTCTCTTTTACCATCACCTAGTAAACAAAGTATTTACGAAAAATACATAAATTACATAGAGTTAAAGGGGATGCAAACACCACCATGTCCGAACACGCACGTGTCATACATGTGTCTTGACGAGGAGACGGGTACGCCTTGAAACCGGTAGACATAAAAAGTCGGAAAGTGGTTAAAAACAAATATTTACTAACATTAATGAAAATCATCATGTAAAGTTTCACGTGTTTGTATTTATTCGACGTTTAATCATCAATGTGGCCACATATAAAAAAAGTATAGTCGCGCAAAAATAAGAGAAACAAATAACCACTCTCCAGGGGCGTAGAAAAGATTCAGAATGGCGCCCTTGAAAGGTAAAGTAGAAAACAGTAGTACTCACTAGAGTCACCTTCAGTGTTGCGTGAGGATTCCAAGCATTCTCGCTTGATGTCGGGATATTCAATGTCAATTTCCGTGAAGATCAGTATATCACTCTCTATAGTGTATTGTTGTCCAGTACTGGTCCCCGGTTCAGCCTTCACGGCAGCAACACCTGGCTCCTCGCTTCTGCAGGGCCACGGCGCTCCTTCCCCAGTATGGAGAATATCTCCTTCCACATCGCCAGTCTCCGGTTCAGCCTTCACACTCACTGGGGCGGTCTGTTCCATAGTAGAATACAAACTCCTCGCTATATTCGACGATCAAACACCTAAAAATTTAGACGATAAATACAGAAAATCAATAATGGCTTGGGAATAGTTAATAATTATCAATACAGCGCAGCAGGGTAAACAAAGGATATTGTATTTTATTTTTTTATATTTGGACCCCTGTATTTAGTAGCCTTACGTGTCATGTAGAAGGCTAAGGTACCTACTCGAGAAAAATCGCTTTTGTTTGTCTTGGAAATGGGATGTTCGATCGCTGATTTTGGTTTATTACCTTTCCGAGTCCAATCACCATTGTTGCAAAGTATAAAAACAATGGCGCGTGATAACTACTTTTAACTACAGTGGGGATATCTGTTAAGGATATTCCATCTTTCCCACTTTCTGCTTTAAGATTATGGCGTTGTAAACTGAAAAATTCATTCATTTAGACAGCAAAAAACAAACAAATTATCAAATGACACTCTAAAATTAATGGAAGAAAGGAAAACACTTGACAGAGACTCGGATCAGTATAAAATACCAAACAAAGAAATAAAAAAAGATATCGAACATATAATACAAACCTCATCTTGCAAATAGAAAACAATAAAAACATGTGTTAAGGGGAATTGAATCACGCAGCAAACCAAATATAACAAAATCAAAGACAAAGATGGAAAATTAGTTAAAGACAAGGATTTAATCTCAAAAGTGATAAAAACATTCTACACGGAACTCTTTACATCAAATACAAACCATAGCGTGCAAGAAAAGGTGTGTATAATGAATGTAGGATCTGAAGAATTGCCGGAAATTGAGCATAACGAAATTGAATATACCCTGAAGTATATGAACAATAGTAAAGCCCCAAGTGAAGACAGAATTACTAGCGAAATGTTAAAATTAGGTGGTAGAAAGCTAACAGAAGCCATCAAAATATTACTTGATAAATGTTTAGAAGATGAAAAAATACCTGACGATTGGCAAAATGCAGAAATTAAATTATTGTTTAAAAAGGGCGACAGTGACAATCTCGAAAATAATAGACCAATCAGTCTACTGTCACACCTTTATAAATTGTTAACAAAAATTCTAACTAACCGATTAACACAAAAACTTGATTTTTATCAACTGTAAAAGACGCAGGCTTTCGCAAAGGCTTTGGAACTAGAGATCACATCCAATCAATTCGACTACTCATAGAAAAGTCAACTGAATACAACATAACACTACATTTAGCTTTTATCGACTATCGTAAAGCGTTTGACTCAGTTGAAAAATGGGCTGTTATTGAAGCACTCCAAAATGCCCGAGTTGATTCTAGATACATTAGATTAATAAAATTCATTTATGACAACGCTACTATGGATGTAAGGATTAATGAGGACACAAAAACTGATAAAATCAAAATAGAGAAAGGTGCCAGACAAGGGGACACAATATCACCAAAGCTCTTTACGATAGCCTTAGAGGATGTATTTAAAACCCTAAATTGGGAAAATAAGGGTGTAAAGATCGATGGCATGTACCTGAGTCACCTCAGATTCGCAGATGATATAGTGGTCATAAGTAAAGACATGGATGAACTAGGCGAAATGATTAAAGAACTACATGAGGCTTGAAAAAGGATTGGTTTGGAAATGAATATTCATAAAACAATGATTATGAGTTCAACAGGACGAGACATTTTCATTAACGATAGTAAAATCGAAGTGGTTGATGAATATATTTATCTAGAACACAAAGTCAAACTCGGTAAAGATAACCAGATGGCGGAGCTACCAAGGAGCATAGGGCTAAGTTGGGCTGCTTTCGGCAAACTTAAATATATTTTTGAAAATAAACAAGTCCCTATATGCTTGAAAAGACAAGTATATCAATCGTGCATATTGCCGGTGACAACATACGGACTAGAAACCATGTCTATAACACAAAAAAGTAGCCAGAAATTAAAATGCACGCAACGATCCATGGAAAGACAGATGCTCGGTGTATGCCTAAGAGACAAAATAAGAAATGAAGAAATAAGGCGCCGAACCGGAGTCGCGGATATCATGGATCGTGCTGCGAAATTGAAATGGCAGTGGGCAGGACACTCGGCGAGGCAAAATGATGGCAGGTGGACACCCAGAATAATAAAGTGGAGACCGTGGGCAAACAAAAGGAGTGTTGGAAGGCCACAGAAAAGATGAGTCGACGACATTGCCTCTATTGCCGGTAAAACGTGGATGATGAAAGTGGGAGATAGGAAGGAATGGAGACGTTTGGAAGAGGCCTTTATCCAGCAGTGGAGAGAATAAGGCTGCAGAAGAAGAAACTGAAAAGTGGGCACTGAAATAACAGATGTTCGATACTCTGTGAAGAAATATCATCGCTTGGACAATAGTCATCATTTCTTAATTTAAACCTATATAGGTAACTTTTCGTAGCTCCGTGTCCGGTAAAAATTTGGGTCGTTTCGAAAGTATTTTGGTGATGATGACGGAAGTTTGCCGCATCAGCCAGCGTTGGGTTTAGTGATTTTACCCGTAGAAGAAGCGCGGTAATGATCCTGCCAACGCTGCTGCGCATTTTGTTTTATGCAGCGTTTAGCAAAGCTAAGGGGAAATTCTGTAAAATAAGGAAATTATATTTCTTGCGATGACTTATGACGATATGTTTTACAACAGGATTAAAAATTCACAAATTCAACGTCTGTAGAGGTTGTGGGTAGTGAGCGTTGGAGTTCCTACCCCAGTTAGAGATTGGCAGAGAAGACACGAGATTGCTGTTTGATGTTTATTTATTACATGGCAAATAAACAATGAATTATGACGGCGATGAGAAGTTGAATAACTGCACTTGAATATGTTGTCGATTTTGAGCCGTTCCATGAGTGCTGACGACGCTGAAAATCGAGGTGTTGCACTTTGGTGCGAATAAACTGTTGAAATGTGCAGCGTTGCAGTGTTTGAAATTATTGTCCATCGCAAAAATAAAACAATGCACAATGGAAATTATTGATATATTTTATTGTGCAAACGTTAGTAAATTGTTACCACTGAAATTTGAATGCAAAAGTCATCCGTTGATTTAATTAAATCCAGCTGTTTGTCAGATGGTCATTGCCGATAAATATCTCACTGTAGATTGACAGGTATCACAGGGTGAGATGAAGCGCTTTCTAGTGGCAATGAGTTGTCCACGTCGGAGAACCGACGCTTGTTCTCCGACGACAATTTCAGGGCACACCGAATGTGTGAATGCGTTATGAAGATTCTTTCCATGACTTGCAAAGGTTGGATATGATACTTGCAGGATGCTTGATGAAGTTATCGTGTTGATAAGATGATTGTTGGTACGTTGATGCTTGTGCAGGTCGACGTAGGTTGTTGCAAACAATGCCGTCGAGCCGCAATATTGTTAAAACATTGCTGTGTAGAATCAGCGTAGATGGGCGAGTTCGGCGTAGCTTTGCTTGGATGCGTGATTGGCGTAGAAGAGCGAATTCGGCGTAGCTGTGCGAGAACAGCGTAGATGAGCAAGTTCGGCGTAGCTGTACGATAACGGCGTAGAGGAGCGAGTTCAGTGTAGTTGAGCGTTTTCGTTGCGGTTGAGCGAAATCAGTGAAACTAGGCGAGATCTGCGAAGATGAGCGTAATTGGCGTAGTTGTGTAAGATTAGCGTACTGTATGTTGTCTTCTGTCGTCCAACTGGATACTCTGGGAAACACCGCACTCTACGCAGCATCTAGCTGCGTAGAGTGCGGTGTTTCCAAACACGTCGTTCGGAGAAGATCTCTGCAGCAGTTAAGCGTTCCATAGGATACCACCCTGGTATTTTGGAGGAACATTAGTCGAAACGACGGGACACGTTGAATGAATAACATTTTGTTGAGGAGCGCGTAAGTAATAGTGATGAGGTTGAGGTAACTGCACTACATGCTGGAACTGAGTAACGTCGTCGAGCTGGTCTAACTGATTGAACTGAACTTGTTTGGCCGACTCACTGGACGAGCTGACTGACTGGCGTTGCGTCCTGTGGTCTCTTTATAGACGACGTTCCTTTGTAGTTCATTTCTTCATGGTAGGGACGATGTGAATGTACTGCAGAACAATGCAACGGTTTAACATGCAATACTATAAGAGTTGCATTATACGAATGTATTGGATTCGATAGAGAATGATGACATTGCATCGTCACTCATTAGTCTACTTGAAGAGAACTAAGTTAACGGCGCACTTAATTTGGTGAGCGCGCATTTGCGGTCGCAGGCCCTATGGCATGGAATGCTCTCCCAGCAGAGGTGCGAGGCTGTGAAAGTGAAGTGATGTTTCGGAAAAAACTTAAAACCCACTTGTTCTCTAAATCATTTGAATAAATCCGTAGCACGTGACAACAAAATAAATTATTTTAATTAAATTACAAATTTAAAAGCTTCAATTAAATTAACTTAACAATAGAATCACCATGTAAAGCGCCCTTGAGGTATTTTATTACGAAAATGGCGCTATATAAGTTATCCACAATAAATAAATAAATAAAATAAATTAACACGTGTGTGTCATTAATTATAGACTATGGCCCTTACATGTAATAATTTATTATTTGTCATAAATGGAATACCCAATAAAAAATCTGTAGAATTTTACGGGTTAATGTAGGGTTAGAGCTTCTACCCCAGTTGGGCATGGATAAAATAAGCGAGGTTGATATAGATGGTATTTATTACACAGTCAGTTAATGAAATAAGGAACTTCATTTCTATATGCATTTGGCGTAAAAATTTGTTTTATTTTTCAGAGTATATTTTTAAAGATTTGCCTAGAAACAAATTATATATGGGTCAACAATAATTGAGGAAACGTGATATTCTTGCTTATGAAGACATAAAACGAGAAAGAAGAAGACAGACGATCTATAAAAGACAAGTGATTGTCTACGGCCAAATCAAGCTTCTGTCATTTTCATCCGGAGCGGTGCTGACATACGAAATGTATTCTTATGTAAATAATATTTTTTTAAAAACCATAAAAGTCAGGTACTTACTAAATCAACGCTTGTGGGCGCAATGTATCACCGTTTTACAAGTGTGCTGTTTACGCGCACCCTTCCGCGGATGACACACGCGGCCATTTCGAGGAGGCACATAGACAATAAGTCGTGGAAGTGGAAGGTCATGTTCAAAATAGATTTAATGGTGCTTACCTAGTCCATAAAGATTTGACCATTACTAAAATGATTTAATGCTGATATTGATATCTTAAACGATACATGTAATAATTATTTATTTATTTTAAAGAAACAAACAGTCGACAATGATAAAATAACATTTTTTTAAAAATAGACAGACCAGACAGACCAGCAAAGTTTCTAAATAAAAATCATACATATTATTAAATTGTGTTACAACAAAAGGATGTGTTTGTGTGTATTTGTATGAGAGTAAGTGTAGATGTGTGTTTATGTGTATTAGTGTGGGAGTAAGTGTTCAGGAGTGTGTATCATTAAATAGTAAGTGGGATCGTATCGCAGCCAGAAATAATAAGTTTTAATTTATTTTTAAATAAATTAAGGGGCATGTAAAATATATCAAAAGATGAAAAAAAATATAATTAGAGCAAGAACGATAGAGGAACGAGTGTATAGTTAATGCTACAGACTGGTAGATGGAATAAACACTTATTTCTTGTCACGCGAAAGAGGCCTTTAAGATTAATTTTGGAGAGTAGGTTAAAATAATCTACCTTATTATTTAATAATTTATGTAAATAGCATAATTCAGATACAGTGCGTCTATTTTCAAGGGTAAAAAAATACATTTTGTTTGGCAGATTGGCTGTAAGTACAAAACGTTTTATTGTTTTTATAATGTAGGTATTTAAAACATTTTCGTTGAACATTTTCAATCCTTTCTATATTTGTTATGTATTGTGGGCTCCACCCGACGGATGCAAACTCCGAATTGCTACGTACAAAAGTGTCGTATAAAGTTTTTAGTGTATTCCGTTTTTAAAAGGTTTGGAAATTCTTAAAATAAAGCCCAGCATTTGGTAAGCTTTTTCAACAATAGAATTTATGTGAGACCCAAACAGCAATCTACTATCAAGAATAACTCCTAAGTCTCTAATCTCGCTACACCGTGATATGGAATTATCTTTGATCGTATAATAGAGTATTTTCACGTTTTTTTTTTATTTTGCAAAAAAATAGAAAAAAAAATTACGATGGTAACTGTACAGTTTTTATTTTTTTATGTCCACGCGTTAATTTTTCAGAGCGGTTTAAAAACGTATACTTTGAATTGGCGCCAAAACGAACACTCGGATGCCGTATGGGCTTGTGACGTCACGCGTTACGAATTTGACTGACCGTTCAAACAAATTCATACGAATTTGTATAGCCTACGTGTTGTTTTTGTTGTTATTGATTGTTTTAACTAATTAACGCGCATAAAATGTATTTAGTTATAAGATACAAGTACTGTTTAATTCCGATGTGCACAAACACTACGATGAAGACTCAAAATAAAGCTTTTTTCGCCATTCCTAGTACCTAATGAAAAAATGCAGAAAAAATGGTTTAACGCATTTGAACGTTATGAAACGAGATGTTAAAAAAAAACAAACCACTATTCTTTTTTCCGTAGGTCTTGTTCAGTACAAAATACTATATTTTATGGTGTAGACTGTAGACTATAAACATTTACTAACAGTAGGTACTGAAATTAGCACCTATAAAGCTTGACAGGTACTACAAAACTAAATTAGTTTATTCTTTGAACGTTATTGTTTATATTTGTATTATATTTCTGTACTTATGTTACTTAGTTTAATTTGTGGAACTGTTGGCAACTGACCTTGAGATGCTGGACAGTCTTCACACTTGCAGGAATCTATTATTTCCTAGACTTCATCGCAAATCAACGTCACCGAGTACGATTTGGTTCTAGCTTTAAGTTATGCTGGGGTGACTCGACCTTTTACCATTCAAATATCACCCGTCCGTTTTACTTGAATGTAATCTATGGCATTGTCTCCGTAATTTACCCTAGCTGATATATTAATAAGTAAATCACATTTAATAAAAAAAGGCATTAACACGCACTCGAGCAACAGAGATGTTTACAAGCAATGGTATTTTATGGATTATGTTGTGTCAAAGTCACGTTACTTCCCTTTTGCATTAAATGTACGCTAAACAATATATTAATAGTACATGCAAATAATACAACTATTTGAATGAATACATTCTGGAAGCAAAAATTATATATTTGCTTACCTTACGGCCTTTACATTTCTATACTCGAACTTAAAAAGTTTGTATTGGATGAGAAAAAAATACCCATCATGATTATATCTATTTTGGGCAAGTTATCGGACTTTCCTTGTAAAAAACCAATTTTAGTCATAATGCTTAATGCTTTAAATGAAAACAAAAAAAAACAAAGGAAAAGACGAAATTTAACTAGAAAAAACAAATAAAAAGCCACAAGCCGCCCGCGTCGGAGTATCTCAGTATAGGATTTGAGTGAACGTAGGATATATAAGTCACGCGTGACGTCATCAACCCTTTTGGCCAGTTACGGGCCGTTTTATTTCTATCAAACTTTAAATAGGAAATTATAAATGAAAACATTCGTTTCAGATTTTGATAGTAATATGGTTCGAATCGTAAAAATATTCTTTAAATATTGAATACATTAAAAATCATATCCCCAGTTTATGAAAATACCCTATTGTAGAATAACTGAAACGCAATTTATAAAATCAAAAAGTCACTTATGTTAGTTAGGTAAAATAATTTGGAATTACCTTTAAGTAATAATTTATTGTAATAACTTTTATAACAATTATAGAATTTAATTAAGAAAGCCAATTTAAACGTTTTTATTGTAAACTTTTAGTTTTTGTTTTATTTGTGCATGCTGTTTTCACACATAATTGATAAACAATATTGAAAACATATCAAATTGTGATTGTTATCCCTATGTCGTATGTATTGTTTATTGTTTGTGAACCAAAATAAATAAAAAAAGAATACACGAACTGAACCTGGCAATGCTTTGCTGTTGCTAGATTTGTATTTATTATTGTATTTAGTCGAAATTAGATATGTACATAAAAAAAATATTTTTGTGTTTTGGATTACATAAATTGTGATGATTTGGATAAATTACTGTCCTAGTGCTTGTATGTTCGATGGACCATTTTGCAAATTTTACAAGTATTTTTTTGTTTTTATTTATTTATTTATATATATATGGGCGTATATGCCCAATGGGCATTTTTAAGGACATATTTATGCATAGAAAATTATTATAAAAAAAGTAGAAAGATTCAAAGGTATATAGTAGACTTAGTGGGAGTGGAAGCGGGAGAGAGGTGTTTATAATTGAATTTGATTCAGTGATCGTTTGAAAGAAGACAACTTGTTATCAAAGAAATCAAGACTGGTATGTTTGTTGGCAGACCTGAGAATTCTGGGCAAAGGGGAATGAAAACCATAGTTAGTTCTATGGTTATCGGTATGAAATAGTCAGTTTTGACTGAGGTTTCTAGTTGGGATATTTAATTTTATTGAGCTCAGTAGTTCAGGCGCATCAAAGAGCGAGTTAAGCATTTTAAATAGGACTAGAAGGTCAGATTTGTTTCGACGGCCTTGAAGAGAAGATATATTTAAGGTAGTTTCTAACTCATTATACGCGTATTGGTCTCTGGATGAGCCCGACCTCCAGCCTGTCTTTTTAAAAGTCAAATGAATAAAATCAGTACCTAAGTGGAGTAATCTCTTGAGTGGTAATAAACTCAAATAATGTTGAAAATACTATTTAACAACGGAAAAAGAATCATTTTTAAGCCACAAGGGGGGTACTTTCTCCACTTTTATTTTCCCTTTTTATCAATCCAATGACAAAAAACCTCCCCCGTTCGTACCATTTATATACCGATGATTTGCAATTGTATATTAATTTCGAACCCGTTGAAATCATGGAAACACATAAAGCAATGTCACTTGCACTCGAGCATATATCTCTTCATAGACAAAAAAACATGAGCTTCTCATAAATCCAACAAAAACCCACATTGTTCTCGTTGGTAGTAAAAAAATGTATTCAAAAGTAAATATTTCCACACTTTCTCTTTTCAAAAACGATGGTACTGAAATTCCATTCATGACTTCAGTCAAAAACTTGGGTGTTATCATTCATAAGCATTTAGGGTGGCACGATCAGGTGAACGAGGTTAGTCGTAAACTTTATAACAGTTTGCGCTTACTTAAAATATTACAGAAATAAGTTTACAATTCAATTGATATCTGGCCACACTGATTACTTGTATCTGAATGGGGAAGACGAAATAAATTATTGTTCAATATTTCAAAATGCTCAGTTATGTCTTTCACCAGGGCCCACAAAACGCCTTTCTTCCGCTATATTTTTTCGCTTCCTTGTATATCCCCTCTTTGCCAACTGCTGACAAGCCCCTTATGTATAAGCTTCGCGGAATTTTCCGTAAAAATTCAAGACTTTTAATATGATTAGTCTTTGCTGCTGCATAACTTCGTTCAGAGCATGCGAACCGTTTTCCTCGGTGTATATCAATGTGCGCCTTTTAAGAGCAGTTTTTTTTATATGGTTGCAAAATAACGTTACGAGCAAGCAAACGGTTTCTTACCAGTATGTTGAAACATGTGCCGAGTTAAATGATACTTCCTTGAAAATGTATAATTACATTCTGAGCATGCGACCGGTTTCTCTCCAGTATGTTAAAACGTGTGAATTATAAGAACACTTTTCCTTGATGTTGTATAATTACACTCAGAGCATGCAAACCGTTTTTCGCCAGTGTGTGATTTTTGATATGATTTTTAATGTGATTTTTCTTTGATGCTGTATAGCTACATTCTGAGCATGCGAACGGTTTCTCAGCAGTATGTTTAACCATGTGAATGGTAAGAGAACTTTTCCGTGATGAAGTATAACTACATTCTGAGCATGCGAACGGTTTCTCTCTGGTATGTTTAAGCATGTGCTGGTTTAAAGCAGATTTTCGTGAAAACGCATAATTACATACTGGGCAAGCAAACGGTTTCCCTCCAGTATGTTGAAACATGTGAACTATAAGATTTCTTTTCTGTGATGCAATGTAATTACATTCAGAGCAAGCAAACGGTCTTTCACCAGTATGTTTACGCATGTGCTGTTTTAAAACAGATTTTTGTGAAAACGCATAACCACATACTGAGCATGCAAATGGTTTATTGCCAGTATGTTTGAACATGTGGATTTTAAGAGAACTTTTTTGTGATGCTGCATAATTACATTCAGAGCATACAAACGGTTTCTCGCCAGTATGTTTAAACATGTGATCTGTAATATGACTTTTCAATGACGCCGTATAACTACAATCTGAGCATGCGAACGGTCTTTCCCCTGTATGTGTAAGCATGTGCCGATTTACATCAGACTTTAGTGAAGACGTATAATTACATACTGAGCATGCAAACGGTTTCTCTCCAGTATGTTTAAACATATGAATTTTAAGAGAAATTTTCTGTGATGCTGTATAACTACATTCTGAGCATTCGAACGGTTTCTCACCAGTATGTTTAAGCATGTGCCGGTTTAGATCACGCTTTCTTGAAAATGCATAGTTACATTCCGAGCATGGGAACGGTTTCTCTCCATTGTGTCTCAACTTGTGCTGCTTTAAACAATACTTTGTGAGAGTTATGTAATTACATTCCAAGCATTTGAATATTTTCTTGTCGACATTACAATTCGGTTGTGGTTCCGCAGTTTGAGACGGTAAACTTATACTCTCCACAGTTAATGTTGACGACTTGGTGTCTGAAAAGAAAAATTGATGGTATCAACCTGGTGTTCCTCGCATTGAACATCAGCCTTTATGTAACAGATACTGGCTGGGACTAGAAGGAAACTGTGTATATTGATTAAGCTAATCTATGCTAGAATCTTATGCACTGGATAGTTGCCTATAAATAACTATGACTTGTTTTATCATTTATAACTAAGTAAGACTGGGTTTTTGGGTCTTTTTCCTAATAAATAAAGTGCATTGCCGTTTCATTGGTGTCCATTACATAAATTAGTTTAAAATTGAGCAATCAATTTTGGCCAGCACTGAAGGAAGTACTGTTGGCAATGTACAGATGTCGGTACTCGGCACTGTGGCTATAGTAAGTTTGTAGTACTCGCTCCTATCGGCTACTGAATTCAATAGGAACTACCCAACCATACAAACTCCATGTATTTATTCCAGAACAAATATTACACTCTGGGGTGGTATTCTGAATCTTCCCTACCCCCTAGAGAGTTATTAATTTGGGTATTTTTATTTTTGCATGCGACTGCACTTTGATAAATATATGGCTATACTGACGAGTTAACGTAAAATAATATATAAAATGTTTAGAAAACAGAAAAAAAAATCAAAAGATATGGCCAATTCAACATAATTAAATGAAAACCATCCCGTTTAGTTTCATGTTTTTTTTTTTAGTGAAAAGAAATATTTGCGATCTTATTTTTATTTGCACAAATATTTATTTTGAGGGCCATTTTCAACGAGTTGTAAAAAACTCACTATTAGAAAATGGGAAACAAGTTGGGGTAGAGTGGGATTCGAACCACGGACCTTTGAGCTGTGAGTCAGAGACACTAACCACGGGACCACAACCCGATTCCGTTTGTGTTTGTAATTTTTTGAATTTTAATCATCAGTGTGGCTATCAATGAAGCAAAGTATAGTTGCACGCAAAAAATATATACAAAAAACTACAAATAACCACTCTCCAGGGGGTAAAAAAGATTCAGAATGGCGCCCCTGAATGGTAAAATAAAATACAGTGTTACTCACTAGAATCATCTTCAGTGTTGCGTGAGGATTCCAAACACTCTCGTTTGATATCGGGATAGTCAATGTCAATTTCCGTGAAGATCTGTATATCACTCTCGATAGTGTATTTTTGTCCAGTGCTGGTCCCCGGTTCAGCCTTCACGGCAGCAGCACCTGGCTCCTCGCTTCTGCAGGGCCACAGCGCTACTTCCCCAGTATGGAGAATATCTCCTTCCACATCGCCAGTCTCCGGTTCAGCCTTCACACTGACTGGGGCGGTCTGTTCCATAGTAGAATGCAAACACCTCGCTATATCCGAAGATTAAACACCTATAAATATAAACGATACGTACAGAATATTAATAATGGCTTAGGAATTGTTTAATTTATTATTGAACTCGGGTGACGTTATTTATCAATACAACGGGGTAAATATATATAATGTATCATTAGATTTACAGTGGATTTTTTCACTTGGCTCTAGTATTGTTAATATTTTTCTACTTATTTTGTTATGTAATAGCTGTAAAAGTCGCAAATTACATAAAATAAATAAATACTCAATGAAATATCTGTAGAGTTTTGCAAGTAGGGTTGGAGCTCCTACCCCAGTTGGACGTGGATAAAATAAGCGAGGTTGATATAGGTGATATTTATTACATAGTAAATAAGATAAGGAACCTCGCTTCTATATGCATTTTGCGTAAAAAAAAAATATTTTTCTGAGTAATTTAAGATTTGTCTAGAAACAAATTATATATAGGCATACAAAAATTGAGGAAACATGATATTCTTGCTTATGAAGACATAAAACAAGAAAGAAGAAGACGGACGATCTATAAAAGACAAGTAATTCTCTACGGCCAAATCGAGAAAATGTCATTTTTCATCGGGAGGGGTGCTGACATACGAAATGCATTCTAAAACACTGTCTATAATATTTTTTAAAAACCATAAAATGTATGAAAGTCAGGTACTTACTAAATCAACGCGGGCGGGCGCAATGTATCACCGTTATACAAGTGTAACTGTTCACGCGCGCCCATCCGCGTGTGACGCACGCGGCCATTTTGAGGAGGCAAATAGACAATAAACAATAAGTCATGGAAGCGGAAGGTCATGTTCAAAATAGTTTTAGTAGCGCTTACCTGGTCAACCATTGCTGCAGTGGTATTCTGATCACTCTCGACACCCACGAGATGATCTCGACTTTCGGACGAGAATATAACGTGGTGTAATTTAGGGATTTTTATTTTTTGAACGCGGTTAAACTTGGTATTCTATATGGCAATTCTGATGATTACATGTCAAATTACGTAAATGAATTCGAACACATAAAACCAAAAATAATGATTCTCAATAGAAACATTATTGTGACCTTAAGAATGACCCAAAATACTTAATTATGTTAAATTTACCAAACCTCAATCGTTATTTCTCGTTATTTAGACGGTTTTATAATTGACGTTTCATAGTTCGATATCTACCCGCAACAGCGTGAGTGGCGAAAATGAGAAAAAATACTCGTGCGCATGCGTCACTGACGAGATGAATATACCTATTACAAAATATAACGCTTTTGCTATCCTGATGAAAATTTATAACGTTTGCCATGTGGGGTATTTATTTTTTCTACACGCCAAACTGTACTTTTTATATTGCAACAATGCAAAACATAAACAAACATACAGTGACAGTTCAACTACTTTTGTAAATGATAAGTATGCCCCGGATCTACATGTCCTTAGGGATTTTGTTTATTTTTATAGAACCTCTGTGAAATACCTACTGTACTCTATAGAAACTTGCATACGAACCACAGCGTCCCTAAATGTACATCTTGCGCGACAACAGGAATCATCATTTGAAGGTATGTTTATCTAATTCGGTATTTTAATCAAACTTATATATTGTGTACGGTTTAAACCTACCTTACGAGTTTTTTCTCAAGTTGGTAATCATTATAATATTTATAAATTGTAAAAGGTTAAGAATAAGCTAGTGTTAGTAAAAAATAAACAAACCACCAAGCCGTTTTCCCGGGACGGCCAGAGGATATACAACACACATGCGTTTGCAGTCATACAAAATCTCATGCATGTGTGCTGATTTTTTCAACTTTTGAAGTATTACCATATCCGCAGTGGTACTGCAATACCGCTACTGCGAACTTTTAGTTTTAATTGTTGATATTCGTAATGTAAATAATTATTATGTATGTAAATACATATCGTTTCAGCGGTATTTTCGTTTGGTTAAAATCGCATTAACAGCTTTTATGTTCCCATTTTTTTTTTTTTTGATAATTAGGCTTCCCGCCCACTAGGCAGCCTGGCTGCCGCAGTCAAAATTTTGCGCAGCCAGTTAAAGCAGCCAGCCTGACGGCCAGTCCAAATAAAATGGATGTGGAAGATGTTTTTGTTTACATTTTATCTCGTAAGAAACGCAAACCAAAAAGAAGATATTGAATTCATCCTTTACTTGAAAGGGTTCATTTCAAAATTATTTTATGGATCTTCTGTATCGAAAGTCATTGCAAATTCGTTTCATAAAATACTTCTGGCTGCTACGACAAGTGCGTGGAGACTGAGGCAGTCACATACATTTGCTTTGTCTCGTTCTGGCTGCAGTGCACGTCAAACGCGTTCTAATGGCTGCCGCAGCCAGGAATTCTTGGCTATTATTAGTGGTTTAGTGGTGGTATTTCAATTTGATTTATTCATATAGAACATCTTAATTCACACATATAGAAATAATGAAAATAAAAAGGTAAAATTAGGTTATTTATAAAAATAACACAGGTATACATAATATCCAGAAAATAATATTTTAAAAAAGTAAGAGAATCTTGTAACGACAAACTCCCTCGGAGACGTGAAAAATTACAAATGTTTATTAAGAAACAATGAAAGACAATAGGACATGCATACACATAAGATATTTAATTTCGCTAAACCCATCACCCTTTATAATAGCTCACAGCATGTGTTATAAAAAGGATACAATATTATTAAGGTTATTGTAATATAATATAATTTATGTTATGAATAGTGGTGTTTAAATATACCTTTGTACTAAAACAAATATTATATCAATATTAATAATAATAGTAGTAAATAGTAAGCTCTATAAATGTCTAGACTTTTAATGATATTATCTTCTAAAAAAAATCTCATTCTCTTTTAGAACATCTGTAAATAATTTAACCTTTATAAGTGTATTTTTTCAGATTATATTAAACCAGGAAAGCGGATCCTTCGAAGGGACGATATCGATTGGCTATTTAAATTTATGCTGTAATGGAATATATGGATATCAAACTATAGGATATATTCGTCATCTGCTTGGAGGTGGGACACGTTGTTTATTAAGTAATTCAAGTTTTTTTTGCACTCTTGAAAATTCTCATTTTAAATTGTAATTTACTAAAAAATGAAAGATAAGTGGTACTTAAATTCACAAATCTGAAATAATCAGTAGCAAGATTCGTCGCTACACCTTTTGACTGATATCTTTATTATAAAGATAAATCTAAATAAAAAAGGATACAATACTTCAGTTATTATTATATAAATTGTAATATATGTATTTTTATAGTTAAGATACCAGTCTGGGTATTAAAGATGTTGTAAAAACAATGAAATATCACTACCTACACAGTTATTATACATTTGTATATTTAAATATCAATCATCATTTATTTCCATATTAAACTATTTATTAGATTTGCTTTAAATAATACCCAATTTGTTATTTTTTCAAATGTTTTTTTATTACCAAACAGATTAAGAGCCAAAGTACATAAGAATTTTTAAAAAATGAAGTAAGTACTATTAAAATATCTTGTATTAGTTTAAAATTCATATTATATTAAATATTTTCTCTACAGCTCACGTTGGCATGTCCTAACAAAAGGAAATTTGGAAAATACAAAGTTATACCATTACATATGACATCGCTTATATCATTTTGAATATTTAGAATTAATCAGCTTACACATATTTGAATTGCAATATCATAATCACAATACCTACAGACAACTTTAAAAATATTACCTTTACTGCATAATAATTTGCTCTGAGAAATAAAACATATAAATCACAAAATATAGCCTTCAAAGTTTTCTTTTTAAAAGGTTTAACAATATGCGGAATAATTAAGGTGTTTGATTTTTGCGTGTACCGATGAACTTTAGTACAATATACAAAAATATGTATATTGGCAGGTTTATTGCAATACCTGATGAATAACTTCCAACTAACCTAAATAAGATATATTTTACCATTTTAAGTGCTTATTTTAGTATGTCATTTTGTAATAAATGTAATTAAAAATGTATTGTAAATTATATAATTTTTTGTTTTTTTATTTTTAGCAAAGAGGAAATATCGAATGTTGCAATTTGGTGTCAATTTTTAACACCTTTATGATCATCTGAGAAAATGGGAGTAAATATGTGGCAGAGCAGAAAAGCGGACTACAGAAATGAGTCTACAACAACTTCATCAAACACTCAAACCTTTTCTCACAAATGTAGAGCATTAGCTAAATTCTAGTTAGTTTTTTGTAGTTTTTTTTTATTATTTTATACCTAAAAACTTATAAACTACAGTGCAAGTACTGTTATTGAAAAAATATTTTGGTGTTTTAGTTTCCTTTTCACACGTAATTAAAATATAGTCATATCTCACACATAAATATTTAAACACATATTCTAAATATAAGGAACCTTAATGTGATCACTTTCACCGGGAGAAATAAGGGCTCTGGCCAAGAATTGTATTTACTTTAGTTTTAGTTAGTTAGTTTTACGAAAACAGTACATTTGAAATTATTTTTATTTATATTACCTTTTGTTACAAGAAAATGTATTCTCACATCCTCTCAAAGCGTTTGCTTATCATGCAAGAGGTCTCAGGTTCAGTTCCTGACATGGTAGACATGAAATATTTATTTTAAAAGGTGATTTTACAGTACAATATTTCATAGTCCCTTGACTGGCACCCCAAGCGTACGATTGATCATTTTTTCTTTAAGTAACAAAAAGATCAAGATACGCTGCGATTGGTGTACCAATGCAGTGCCCTATGCAATTAGGTGCGGAATTGAAATGATGATGATGATTACCTGCATTTATTTATTCTACGGTATAAAAATTCACTATATATTTTTTTAAAAGAGATTTGTGTTCTTATGATTTACTTAAACATTTAATTTTGAGGGCCATTTTCGACGAGTTGTAAATAACTCTCTATTAGAAAATAGGAATCAAGTTGGGATGGAATGGGATTCTAACCACGGACCTTTGAGCCGTGAGTCCATGACGATAGTCATAGGATCACAACCCGATTTAACTCAATTGATTCACAGTTTACATATTAATGTACTGATTTTTTTTAGGCTGTTGCCGTGTTATGCCATAATAATAAGCATAGGGGAAAAAATCTAGTGAAATTAAAATAACAATATTAAAGTCCAAATAAAATGTTATATACACATAAAAATTATAAAAAGTTACAAAAATTAAATTTAGTCGATTAAAAAAAAGTTTTTTTTTTTAACTTTATTAATTATTTGTGCATGTTGTATTCACATTTAATTCATGAAAAATTTCTAAACATAACAAATTGTGATATTATACCAATTTATTGTATTGTTCATTATTTGTAAGCCATAAAAAATAAAATAAAAACAATCTTAAATGTTAATATGCATATTCAACATAACATTTAAAAAAAAAATAATACAGACTTTATGGATATGGTACCATAGTGAAAATAAATAAAACAATGTTATGAGTACGTCCAAATACTTGCGGACTGGCTGGATTTCCTCCCTAGGGAGAAATAATTTAATAAAATTCAATTTGTTGCAACAGAGAGGGAAAACATTTTTGAGAAGGGAATATGGAAGTCTAGGCATTTACAGAGCTTATGACCTGTCATTCATATCATCCGGCTGAAATCACCTACTAGGCAACACCTAAAAAAACAATTTTCCAATTCTTATACTTCTTCTTTTACCAGTTAGTTAATTCAACAATGTTTTGAGTATGTCTAAATTTTGCGGACTGACTGGATTTCCTACCTAGGGAGTTATTCCAATCTAAATTTGTTGCTGGATGGATGAATCTCACCCACATGATAAAGGTTTCAGCTCTTTTACTTCACAAAAGTCAACAGATGGAAGAGTTGAGGAAATTTGGATGTTTAAACACAATAAGTAAAGTGGCAGCTTAAACCAGCCAATGACAGGTCATAAGCCCTGTAAATGCCCATACTTCCATATTCCCTTCTCAAAAATGTTTTCCCTCTCTGTTGCAACAAATTTAGAATAAATTGATTAAATATATTATGCTC
This sequence comes from Micrasema longulum, assembly GCF_059751315.1. Lineage (NCBI taxonomy): Eukaryota > Metazoa > Arthropoda > Insecta > Trichoptera > Brachycentridae > Micrasema > Micrasema longulum. The sequence continues at coordinate 178,981 of NW_028278648.1, forward strand.
TATTATTCCTTTATGGCAACCAACAATGAACTCAAACTCTGGGTAACATAATATTGCATACCCTTTGTCCGTGTCCAAGCTGACAAAGGAAACAGACCTGTTTGAAAAATGAAAGCAGAGCCCTGGACGAGCGTTTTCGGCTTTACTGCAACTCTTATGTAAATTCTGGAAAAGGAAATTGGGTAGAGATATGTCTGCCTTGTAAGGTAGTAGTCGGAGCGTTCGCCGACCGTGCTTGAGGTCTCAAGTTCGATTCCTGGCAGGATCAACAGAAAATATTTATTCTTGAGGTTCACTGCAATGTTTCAGTCCCTGGAATAGCACCTGAAGTGTAAGATTGATCACCTTACCTTCATGTAACTGATGATGAAATATGCTGCATTTGATGCGCCACACGGTGAGGATAGGGAAATGATGAGATACCTTACACAACCTTAATGAAAATAATTAGTTACTTTATATTTTGGTTTGACACCTTTTAGTAATTGAGAATGTCAGAAGAATAAGTATATTTCAACAATATGGGATCAAACAAACAGATCTTGCACAGGTTCATTTTGTACTCACACATTCAGAGATTGTGACATCAAATCTGAAAATAAGGATTTAAAATTTATATGCATTTTGATTTGATATTTAAACCTTACAGCTACAATTGTAATTTGAGCAAAAATTGTTCTTGCATGTAATTGTTCTTCCTTACATTAACTGCGTATTTCATTTACCAGTTGTTGCAATTAAGCATTCATTTGACAGAGGTTGTGAGTGATATTCAATTAACTCATTAACATCTTCATTGTTGAAGTCCTATACTATATCATCTGTGATAGTTTCCAGAGTTTCTTCAAAATTCATAAAATCCATCGTTTGCGGGCATAATTGTTTACAGGAACCTTTCATTTTTTATTTCAGCCCACAAGTATCCAATATTGCTTATTGCGTTCCATATATTATAATTCTACTGAAATTGTCTTAATGTAGGCACACCTTCCTTGTCAGTTTCCTTAATGACCTGATTCATTATTTTCCTCATAACATATTATCTTAACATAGTTATCACTAGTTAGCCGAGGGAGCACCTGCATGCAAGCGAATAATTTTAGCATTATTGATAAAAATCTGTAAAAAACATAATTTATTTAAATGTGTGAAATAGTGAATTACGCAAAAGTAGAAAGTACAAAAGCCGACCGTATGTCTTTGGGAATACTAAATAATCAATCAATGCATCGTCTTGTCATTCAATTAGCTTCAATATGGCAATCTTTAGGAACCTTTATAGCATGATTAAGATGCATTAAATGTGTATCCCGAGTTTCGTACGATAATGTATGTATATATATAAATTAATAATTAATATAAATTAGAAACGAATTTAGTGTTGAAATATAATCAACACCGACTGACATACTCAAACTGTGCCAGATCTGGATCGAGGAAAAAAGACCTCAAATCGATCTGACTAATATTTTGACAGTATATGACGTGTTTTAATTGATTCAATGTATTAATTACGAGTACTTACCTGTATTAACTCCGTTATTTTTGACAAAGACTAAAAATGTCCAGACAAATTTAAAAAAACTTACGAACCTCCAATTTATGACCACAAATGGATTTGTCGTAATTTGTATAATGGCGTCTTTTGAGTTTTTACAGATGACGCAATATATTTAATTGTCAATTTAGTAGCTCACAATAAAAAATAAACATACATTTTTAAAAACAAAACATCTCGCGGGTCGCATGTTTGACGTTTGCCAGATTTACAAGGTTAGTTTATTCGTATGCTGTGCGCATGCGTGGTTTTAACGATACCTATTACGAGATTCGTTCAGGATACCAAAATGATTTTAACGAGGTAGAGAGGCCCACGAGAGTGGTTCAGAATACCACCCCTGGAATAATTATAATATATCGTCGTTGTACATCAAATATGGGACAGTGACTCGGAGCACATTCCGATAAAATCGATTTAAAAAAAAGCCAAACCGAAAAAAATACTTCTGTGTATGGACGAAGTAGGAGAAATACAGTGTTCTTCAATAAAGTAATATTTTTATTTGAAATATTAATTACTTACTAATTTATTTATTTATATACGGCATTTCTGCCATTTACATATATGTGGTATAAAGAGTGCTTAGAAAAAAAATAAATAAAAATAAATCGAGTATGAAATATTAACATACTCGTACTGTACACATTATTAATTACTTGAAATTCATATATATTTTAAAGAAATTATACAATAACAAAATACATTAATCAATCAAATTATAACTATTCCAACCCAATCTTCTGAAGATGATTTGCTCTTTTTGTTAAAAATATTTTTTCCCTCGTAAGTCACCAGTGCTGGTTCCTTAAGCCTTAATTTATAGGTCTTGAAACCTAATAAAAAAATCTCAATAGCCCAGAAGGCAAACATTATAAAATTGTGCCCGAAGACTGAAATTGTGCCCCGAAGGCAAATATTATTGTGCCCCGAAGGCAAATATATTGATGATGTGCCTGAAGACTGAAATTGCGCCCCTAAGGCAAATATTTTCTAAATTCATCCAGAAAGAGTGAAATTGTGCCCCGAAGGCCAGTGTTTTATAATTTCAGTCCCGAAGGCAAATATTTGTAGCCCTGGAGGCAAATACTTTGATATTGTGCCCGAAGACTGAATTTGGCAAATATTTTATAATTTCATCCCGAAAGAGTGAAATTGTGCCCCGAAGGAAAATATTTTATAATTTCGGCCCCAAAGGCAAATGTTTGTAGCCCCGGAGACAAATATAGGGATATTGTGCCCGAAGACTGAAATTGTGCCCCGAAGGCAAATATTTTATAATTTTAGCCCCGAAGGCAAATATATTTTTCTAGGTATTTTCTAGAATGGTTATGACCATTCTTCAGCTGACAAAGCTATATCTCTCGAACACCATTTTTTTCATTTTATCTCTGGCAATTACATTTTTATACTGCCTCTTTCCCTAGTTAGTTAAGGTTACCTCATATCTATCAAAATGCAAGACAGCAGTAATTTTGTATGGCCCTGCATATCCAAGATCTAGCTTGCCGCTAGTCAATCCAGGCCTTAAAATCTTTCTTTCGATTAAAAGTAACGTTCCCACTGCAAATGGCTTAGTAAATCGGCGACGTTGATCATGCCGTGATTTCGTGCGCGACGATTTCTCGTGAATTTTTCTAGCTGCGCTCTCTCTATTTGCAGTAACATCAAAAGCAGTGCAAACTGGACTTTATAAATCTCTCGCCAATCGCGGTCGCGAGCCACATAAAAGCTTTAATGAAGTCTTTCGAGTCCCTTGACTTAACAGCTGAGTACACAACAACTGAACTTCAGGAAAGTATTTGTTTCTCCCTTTTTGTTCTTTACGCATGTGAGCTGTTGATGTTAGAATAGTGCGGTTTGGTCGCACTTGGCCATTGGCCCTAGGAGAAGCCACCGCATTTTTCACATGCTTAATGTTCAATCCATCACGATACTCGCTAAACTCTCGACCAGTAAACTCAGTTCCTCTGTCGCTAATCGCTCTCACTGGATAACCAAAAACTTGCGTCAATCGATTTAACACTGAAATAGCACCCCTGGCGTTGGCGTAAGCTATCGCTTGGAGCCACACAAACTTTGTAAAACCACTTCACTTAGTATCAGCTTTTAAATCGGTTGTTTCAGATGTTTACCTAAAGTTATATGAATTATCAATGATTTATTGTCCTATATTTCAGGTCGGTAAAGACCATTTTCAAAAACATGATTTTGTGTACGAAGAGGAAATATTTTAAAGAATATGGAATATCTTTATCAAGAATATACCTACTAAAGAAACCTAAATTAAAAAAGAATGCTATTCCATTAATATTTCCACCATTTGTAACTGTACTGTATGTTTCCTAAATAAAAGAAAATAAAAAGATAAAAAAAATAAAAAAATAGTTGAAGATAAATTTTCTCCATCTCATTTAAGCAGCGCGTAACTAAGCACGGGTTCAATTAATATTTTTTGGTACGTCAAAATTCAAGTATGGTAATACCACGTCAGACCGTGCATTTTTGAAAAGCAAACACCGCCCGTGACGAGCGAAATTCGTGAATAAACGTGAATCTTAATAAAAGCTAAGATGTAGTTTGTTATATCGTGGGAGCATCGCTTTACGGCATGTTAGTACTTTGTACCGCGAAACCGTCCAATTTTGCCCTGGATGGATATTTTGCCCAAAAAGTCTAATCTATGAGCAACCTTTAAAAAAATTATTTCGATTTGATTTCGGTACATTTGGCACATTAGGGAGGAACATGTACTAATTGTTTGCGGTCATTCCATTGGCTTGTTTCGATCATATGATGTCGATATTACAAGTAGGCAGCGCATACCGAAGTAAGATACAGAAGTTAAGTATACTGTCTCGATATATACAGATGAAGACAGCGTTCATAATCGAGGCACTGGTGTCTTTCCTTTTCAAAATTTTAAACAATTTTATAGAGACCTAGTTCTTATCTCTAACAGCGTATTTCGATAAATAATTGTCCCATTAAGTCAACACACTTTTTTTCAAATAAAAATCGACTTCCTTAAAAAAAAAATATTCAAAAATTATCTATCTATCGCAGCTGCTCTAAATTCAACTTGCTTTGTCCCCATTCAGATATTTTTAACACTTAGCTTTGTTACTTCAAAAAACTTTTTAAAATACTATAAAATGAAACAGCTGTCAGTGCGTAGTCAATTTATTTACCTTTTAACTTTTAATATATTTTTTGTGTTATTATCGTAAGTAAATTTCGAGTTGGTCAAGTATGTTTAAAAAAATCTTTTCCTCCCCTCCTCCACTTTTTTTCCTCACCCCCAACCTACTTACAGTGCTTTTTTTTCTTTTTTAATATTATATGCTTTTCTCATCATTGTGCTATATGTTATATCATTATATTTGCGAAAAACTCTAACTAGATATATATACTACTTTTTTCATTTCATTTTTTGTATAACATCTTTTGTTTTTCATAATAGAAATAAAATAAAATACATATTCTCATGTACGCCCGCCGATTATTCCGACTTTTGACTTGTGCATCCTATAGTATTTGTTGGGTCTTTCTCTTGATTTCTGCATTCATCAACATTCGCATCGTAAATGTTTTTAATCCCTCTTTCGCTGTCCATTCGCTATATATTTCCAAACCAAAGCAGAACTCCTTTCTTGATATTGTCGATAAAGCTCATCTCACCCTAACATGACGTACGGATCTCGACATTTGTACACAGTCTCGTACAAGGTTTTACAGCACATTCGTCTAAGATATCGTATTTCGCTAATATTCACCGTACTTTCATTCTTGTTTTTCCATTCTATACATTGCTTGCATGCATAATGGTCGGTACCAGGACTCCATTGTAAACTGCAAATTTTCTCGCCAGTTTGTATCAACGACAAGGGTGTTGTTATTATTATTATATATGAAAAATTGTTCATATGGTGCCCTTTTGTAAAAAAAAACCGTAAGTGTGTATTTTTAGAACTTCCATCTATATCACCCTTTTCCACCAGCTGACAAGCCCCTAAAATATATGCTTCGCGGGTTATTCCGTTAAAAAATTATTTAAATGTGTTTTTTTCTTGATGCTGCATACCTTCATTCAGAACAAGTAGATCGTTTCTCGTCAGTGTGTATCAACGTGTGCCTTTTAAGAGCACCTTTCCATGAGGTTGCAAAATTACATTCCGAGCAAGCAAACGGTTTCTCACCAGTGTGTTGAAACATGTGCCGATTTAAGTCACACTTTCTTGAAAACGTATAACTACATACTGAGCATGCAAACGGTTTCTCGCCAGTGTGTTTAAACATGTGATTTGTAATATGATTTTTCTTAGATGCCGTATAACTACATTCTGAGCATGCGAACGGTCTCTCCCCAGTATGTTTAAGCATGTGCCGATTTAAATCCGCCTTTCGTGCAAACGTATAATTACATACTGAACATGCAAAAGGTTTCTCTCCAGTATGTTTAAATATGTGAATTATAAGAGCACTTTTCTGTGATGCTGTATAATTACATTCAGAGCATGCGAACCGTTTTTCCTCAGTATGTATTAATGTGTGCCTTTGAAGAGCAGCTTTCCACGAGGTTGCAAAATTACATTCCGAACAAGCGAACGGTTTCTCACCAGTATGTTGTAACATGTGCCGATATAATTCACATTTTTTTGAAAACGTATAATTACATACTGTGCATGCGAACGGTTTCTCGCCGGTATGTTTAAACATGTGATTTTTAATATGAGTTTTAGTTGATGCTGTATAATTACATTCTGGGCATGCGAACGGTTTCTCGCCAGTATGTACTAACATGTGCCGGTTTAAATCACACTTTCGCGAAAATGTATAATTACATACTGAGCATGCAAACGGTTTCTGGCCAGTATGTTTAAACATGTGACTTGTGAGAGCTTTTTCTCGTGATGCTGTAAAATTACATTTAGAGCATGCGAACGATTTTTCATCAGTATGCACAAATACGTGAACCTTAATTTCGCTTTTTAATGGCGTTGAATAGTTACATTCTGAGCATACGAATAGCTTCTGGTGAGTGTGTTTAAACATGTGATTTTTAATAACACTCTTTTGTGATGTTGTATAGTTACATTCCGTACACTTAAACGGTTTCTCGCCAGTATGTGTGAACATGTGCCTTTTTAAATGACATTTTTTATAAGTCGCATAATTACATTGTGAGCATGCGAACGGTTTATCGCCAGTATGTGTCAACATGTGCTCTTTTAAATGATGCTTGGCCGGAGTTGTGTAACTACATTCTGAGCATGCAAACGTTTTTTTGTCGGTATTACAAAGTTTATTGTTTCGCGCTTCGTATTCACACTCTAGTTGTACTTCTGCACTATAAGACGGCTGATTCATATAATCCACACTTAATGCTGTCGACTTTGTGTCTGAAAAGAAAAAAAATCATATTATTTATTTATTTATTAATACATCAACGGTTCAAAGAACCTTTTACAAAAAAAAATAATTTACAGAAATAATCACAGCAGTGCACAATAATTATGTAGTACATAGTGTGGCAACACTATAGACGTCACACGCGACGTCGCGCGCCAGGTCCGAGCGACGGACAGGACGAGAAACGTTTTAGCTGTGTTCGGTGATACACGTTCTTAAGACAAAAACTTGATTTAATTTTAATTGTTACGATTTCATACCTTTTCTTAACTGCTTTATTTTACGTTTTGCAAATTAGATTCCTTGAGTTATTTTTAAGAATTTCCATTCTCTATTATATTAAGTTTAGTTAAGTTTATATATTGTGTCTTTTGTATTATTAAAAGATAATAAAACTGTAAGTACAATCTTTTACTCTATCTGTGCATTACTTTTTTAAAAATTATATTTTTATTTTCTTTTATTTAGGAAACATACAGTACAGTTACAAAGTTTAATATTTTACACAATTAGACTTAATTCTAATGGACCAGTGAAGTTTCCATATTATAAAGCAATTATATGTAAGGTTAATTATGAAAGTATAAAAAAGAGAAGGAAAAAGAAAAACATAAATGAAAGTTGTTTAAAAATTAAAATTTAAGTGAAAAAAGATATTTTAAAGTTTGTAGTTTGTAGTGAGTATTTACAAATGGAAATAATATTAAAAATGAAGAAAATTTGTAAGTGTAATTAAGAATTGAAATAAAGAATGAAAAACATGCTCAGTAAATGTAAAATAAAATAGTAATAACATTTTTTAAAAAAAAGGAAAAACATAAATATACACATATTTATTTTAAGGGATTCAAAGAAACGATGAGAAGAATCTTTAAGTGAAATATAAGACAGTAAATTTAGGTCAATTTAAAAAACATCTTCAAAATTAATGACACATTATAGCAAGAGCAGCAATATATTGATTTTATTTACATATATAATATAAGTAATTAAAAGTAGTTTAAAAGTATAAAAACATGCCAATGCAGCAGAGAAAAGAGAAAAAAGAAAAAATAAAGAAGGAATAACAAGTATAGCAAGTAATCTTTAAAATTTGAAAAAGCAATATAAGGAGAAGATTTTAAACCAAGAGAAGTCGATAAAATTTCATTAAAGCGATTTTAGTAGTAATACAAACTTCAAAAGAGAAATTTGATTTATAAAAACAATATTAATGTATGTAATTTGAGTAATATAAGAGAAAAAGGGACCAACGGACATACCATGTTAGTCTGAAGATTTATCCAAAACGAGCGTGAAGTAAAAAACATTCTCACGAGAAGATTTTTATGGAACGATATCAACGCGGATAAATATTTAGCAATTTATGTGGAACCTACTAGGCAGTTGACATAACCCGACGTTTAGTAGGTAACAAATAACCACCATAATTGTATGAAATAATAGAATATTTAAAACTAAAAAAATTAGTGAACATACAAAACAAAAAGTAAAAAAGAAACATAACATTTTTAAATAAAAGATAACAATAGCCATGAGAAAAGCTTATGTTCTAAATATAAATATAACACGGTAAAGTTGAGAATAACTAGATAACAATAAGTTAGATAATAAGTTTTTTGAGCAATAAAACAAAAATAAAAAAACTTAAATGACTAAATAATACCTTTATTTAGTGAAATCATCATCATCAGTTGGTTGAAGAAGTTGCCATTTTGCAATAAATCCACCAATGTACAATTTAAAATTATGTCTAACATGTTAAATAAAGAAATAAAAAAATCACGTGTTCCAGGAAACAAAGTTAAATTTAATAATATATTTTAAAATAAATCCATTAGTTTTCTATTAAATAACGAGTGAGAGTTCGTTTTGATTCTTGAACAGAATTTGTATTGAAAATATCGAATTTTTGTTTTAATTCATTTCCATACCTTTGTATCCTGGGTACTGGGTATAGGTGAGTGCATTTCGAAGTTTGTCCGCGAATTGTTGCAAAAAAATATTTTTTTACTTCTTGTGAACCTACCAGGTATTCGAATTTGAATTAGTTCAAGCAGAGCAGGGCTGTCAGTTATAGATTTCATTATTTTAAATAAGAATAACAAATCAGCTATAACCCTACGATCAGACACTTCAAGTAATCTCATTTCATTTCTAAGGAAATCATAATTTAAGGATTCTACGGGTATTTTCAATTTATAATTTTTAAAACGCAAGAATTTATTTTGTACCCTTTCGATAGCATTATATTAAAAGATTTCCAAATTTATGGACGATTTCCAAGATTAACATAGGGTTGCCATATTTCGCTTGGGTCTCGTCAGGACGTTCTGGAATGGGGATATGCAGCAACAAAAAAAGTAAATTTTATAATGGTTTTTCGAAATATAATAATTATTATTATTATGGATAACTTATATAGGGCCATTTTCGTAACAAAATACCTCAAGAGCGCTTTACATAGTGATTCTTTTAAATTTGTAATTTAATTAAAACAATTTATTTTGTTGTCACATGCTACGGATTTATTCAAATGATTTAAAGAACAAGTGGGTTTTAAGCTTTTTCCGAAACATTACTTCACTTTCACAGCCTCGCACCTCTGCTGGGAGAGCATTCCATGCCATAGGGCCTGCGACCGCAAATGCGCGTTCACTAAATTTAGTGCGTTGTTGCGTAGAGGTTTAATAACTTTTCCTCTCGCCGTAGACGTAGCCGATCTAAGCGTTAGACGCCTGTCAGCTAGTTCATCTGGAATGCATAGCTCCCTTAGATATTCCGGAGCAGAGCTGTGCAGTGACTTATACATAAGCCAACGGAGTTTGTATTCGACCCTCAGTGGAAAACGTAGCCAGTGTAGTTCCCGAAGTAGTGGAGTGATATGGCTGAACTTAGAGATTCCGAAAATAAGTCTCGCTGCGGCATTCAATACAGATTGTAGGCGAGTCATTTTGTTCGTTGGTAGACCTGCATAGATACCATTACAATAATCGACTCTAGACACTACAAACGCATTTATTAATTGACGGGCGGCATCAACCGGAATTTTTTTGCGTATAATAGATAACAGATATGTTTTTCTTACATTTTATGCGGTGCTTCAATTTATATTTATATTTATATATATTTTTTCTGACTTAATATTGACGTAATACTGCAATATTGATTCTACAGTCCCTGGCAGCAGGCGACATTTTATATCGTTGCTTTTTACTAGGCCAACATCAATTATATAACTTTTTTAAGTGTGGTTCTGAGTAGGAATGGAAATTAAATACTCGCTAAATTTCAAAAATTGAAAAAAAAAATATTTCACAGAGCCCTTCAACTTCCACT